>NC_135953.1:141824633-141899633 GCF_053455715.1 Rhinoraja longicauda | reverse complement strand
TGTTGGTTGGCATGGGCAGGTGGGACTAGTGTAGTTGGGGCATGTTGGTCGGTGTGGGCAGGTGGGACTAGTGTAGATGGGGCATGTTGGTCGGTGTGGGCAGGTGGGATTAGTGTAGTTGGGGCATGTTGGTTGGCATGAGCAGGTGGGACTAGTGTAGATGGGGCATGTTGGTTGGCATGGGCAGGTGGGACTAGTGTAGTTGGGGCATGTTGGTCGGTGTGGGCAGGTGGGAGTAGTGTAGCTGGGGCATGTTGGTCGGTGTGGGCAGGTGGGACTAGTGTAGCTGGGGCATGTTGGTCGGTGTGGGCAGGTGGGACTAGTGTAGCTGGGGCATGTTGGTCGGTGTGGGCAGGTGGGACTAGTGTAGATGAGACATGTTGGTTGGCTTGAGCAGGTGGGACTAGTGTAGATGGGGCATGTTAGTTGGCATGAGCAGGTGGGACTAGTGTAGTTGGGGCATGTTGGTTGGCATGGGCAGGTGGGACTAGTGTAGCTGGGGCATGTTGGTCGGTGTGGGCAGGTGGGACTAGTGTAGCTGGGGCATGTTGGTTGGCATGAGCAGGTGGGACTAGTGTAGATGGGGCATGTTGGTCGGTGTGGGCAGGTGGGACAAGTGTAGCTGGGGCATGTTGGTTGGCATCGGCAGGTGGGACTAGTGTAGATGGGGCATGTTGGTCGGTGTGGGAAGGTGGGACTAGTGTAGCTGGGGCATGTTGGTTGGCATGGGCAGGTGGGACTAGTGTAGCTGGGGCATGTTGGTCGGTGTGGGCAGGTGGGACTAGTGTAGCTGGGGCATGTTGATTGGCATGGGCAGGTGGGACTAGTGTAGCTGGGGCATGTTGGTTGGCATGGGCAGGTGGGACTAGTGTAGCTGGGGCATGTTGGTCGGTGTGGGCAGGTGGGACTAGTGTAGCTGGGGCATGTTGATTGGCATGGGCAGGTGGGACTAGTGTAGCTGGGGCATGTTGGTCGGTGTGGGCAGGTGGGACTAGTGTAGATGGGACATGTTGGTCGGTGTGGGCAGGTGGGACTAGTGTAGATGGGGCATGTTGGTCGGTGTGGGCAGGTGGGACTAGTGTAGATGGGGCATGTTGGTCGGTGTGGGCAGGTGGGACTAGTGTAGATGGGGCATGTTGGTCGGTGTGGGCAGGTGGGACTAGTGTAGATGGGACATGTTGGTCGGTGTGGGCAGGTGGGACTAGTGTAGCTGGGGCATGTTGGTCGGTGTGGGCAGGTGGGACTAGTGTAGATGGGGCATGTTGGTCGGTGTGGGCAGGTGGGACTAGTGTAGATGGGGCATGTTGGTCGGTGTGGGCAGGTGGGACTAGTGTAGATGGGACATGTTGGTCGGTGTGGGCAGGTGGGACTAGTGTAGATGGGGCATGTTGGTCGGTGTGGGCAGGTGGGACTAGTGTAGATGGGACATGTTGGTTGGCATGGGCAGGTGGGACTAGTGTAGCTGGGGCATGTTGGTTGGCATGGGCAGGTGGGACTAGTGTAGCTGGGGCATGTTGGTCGGTGTGGGCAGGTGGGACTAGTGTAGCTGGGGCATGTTGGTTGGCATGAGCAGGTTGGGGTGAAGGGCCTGTTTCCATGCTATGTGAGCCGGAGATATTTCCCTTGCTGCATGCAACTGTAGTCCACCCGGTCATTCGTTCCTGGCAGGGTGACTGGGGAAGAGACGGAACAAAAGAACATCATAGAGCCAGCACAAGTTCAATGGGCTGAGTGGCCGTCTCTGCAATAATGTCAGCAACAGGCGGCACGGTGGTGCAGCGGTAGAGTTGCCGCCTTACAGCGAATGCAGCGCCGGAGACCCGGGTTCCATCCCAACTACGGGTGCTGTCTGTACGGAGTTTGTACGTTCTCCCCGTGACCTGCGTGGGTTTTCTCCGAGATCTTCGGTTTCCTCCCACAGTCCAACGACGTGCAGGTTTGTGGGTTAATTGGCTTGGTAAATGTAAAAATTGTCCCTAGTGGGTGTAGGATAGTGTTAATGTACGGGGATCGCTGGGCGGCGCGGACTCGGTGGGCCGAAGGGCCTTTTTCCGCGCTGTATCTCTAAACTAAAAGTTGTGAGGTACGTTCACAGTTGTTTAGTGACGGTGCTGGTGTTTGATGCAGAGGCACTCGTAGTTGGGATGGAACCCGGGTCTCCAGCGCTGTGAGGCAGCAACTCTACCGCTGTACCACCATGTTGTCGTGTTGGCTGTTGGCTGTAGGGAAGATGCTGTTCCTGAACCTGGACGTTACAGTTTTCAGGCTCCTGTACCTTATTCCCGATGGCAGGGGTGAAATGAGAGTGTGGCCAGGGTGGTGTGGGTCAGTGAGAGTGTGGCCAGGGTGGTGTGGGTCAGTGAGTGTGTGGCCAGGGTGGTGTGGGTCAGTGAGAGTGTGGCCAGGGTGGTGTGGGTCAGTGAGAGTGTGGCCAGGGTGGTGTGGGTCAGTGAGAGTGTGGCCAGGGTGGTGTGGGTCAGTGAGTGTGTGGCCAGGGTGGTGTGGGTCAGTGAGAGTGTGGCCAGGGTGGTGTGGGTCAGTGAGAGTGTGGCCAGGGTGGTGTGGGTCAGGGTGGTGTGGGTCAGGGTGGTGTGGGTCAGTGAGAGTGTGGCCAGGGTGGTGTGGGTCAGTGAGAGTGTGGCCAGGGTGGTGTGGGTCAGTGAGAGTGTGGGTCAGTGAGTGTGTGGGTCAGGGTGGTGTGGGTCAATGTGAGTGTGACCCCAGCACTGTGTGTGGTTCTCGGTTGTAGAGGGACGGTGTGAAAGGTTGTGTGGGCAAGGTGGCCGTGTGGAGCTGGGTAAAACACTGCCTGCGGCCTCACTGGGCAGCAGGGGACCGCGAGATGCTGCCCTGGCCTCCCACTGGGGTCTCAGCGTCGGGAGCTGAGAGAAAGCTGGCAGAGGAAGGGCCAGTCCCACTGGCAGAGGGAGATGCACTGGCAGAGGGAGATGCACTGTCAGAGGAAGGGCCAGTCGCACTGGCAGAGGAAGGGCCAGTCCCACTGGCAGAGGATCCACTGGCAGAGGAAGAGCCAGTCCCACTGGCAGAGGGAAATCCACATGCAGAGGGAGAGCCAGGTGCACTGGCAGAGGGAGAGCCAGTCCCACTGGCAGAGGAAGATGCACTGGCAGAGGAAGGGTCAGTCCCACTGGCAGAGGAAGGGCCAGTCCCATTGGCAGAGGAAGGACCAGTCCCACTGGCAGAGGGAGATGCACTTGCAGAGGGAGAGCCGGGTGCACTGGCAGAGGGAGAGCCAGTCCCACTGGCAGAGGAAGATGCACTGGCAGAGGAAGAGCCAGTCCCACTGGCAGAGGAAGGGCCAGTCCCATTGGCAGAGGAAGGACCAGTCCCACTGGCAGAGGGAGAGCCACTGGCAGAGGAAGGACCAGTCCCAGTGGCAGAGGAAGAGCCAGTCCCACTGGCAGAGGAAGGTGCACTGGCAGAGGAATAGCCAGTCCCACTGGCAGAGGAAGGGCCAGTCCCACTGGCAGATGAAGATCCATTGGCAGATGGTCCACTGGCAGGGATCCCCACTGACAGAGGAAGCACTAGCAGAGGAAGCCCCGCTGGCAGTGGGAGATCCACTGGCAGAGGGAGATCCACCGGCAGAGGAAGATCCACTAGCAGAGGAAGATCCACTGGCAGAGGGAGAGCCACTGACAGAGGAAAACCCACTAGCAGTGAGAGATCCACTGGCACAGGGAGAGCCACTGGCAGAGGGGATTCCACTGGCAGAGGGAATTCCACTGGCAGAGGGAGCCACTGGCAGAGGGGATTCCACTGGCAGAGAGAGATCCACTGGCAGAGGGAGAACCACTGGCAGAGAGGATTCCACTGGCAGAGGGGATTCCACTGGCAGAGGGAGAGCCACTGGCAGAGGGGATCCCACTGGCAGAAGAGGCAGCTTCACTGTGGGCAACAGCGGCAACAGATCGCGATCACAATGAAACTAGGAGTTGCCACGCTGACTAACTGTGTTTCACAAGGGTTGCGAACAATTCCTTTCACAACTGCTTCCGAGCATCACCACAGGGCAGGGCAACCACTTCAAATCACAGTCTCACCGCGCGGAAACAGGCCCTTCAACACAACGTGCTCACGCCGAACAACATCCCCCATCTACACCAGTCCCACCCGCCCACTACTGGCCCATCTAGAAACTCAAACTCTCGTTTGTTTGTTCCTGAACTACAACCAAAACGGTGCACGATAGCGCGACAATTCTAGGCCCACCTGACTTACCATCGTCCCTTTGGTGCTAATGGAAGAAGTTTCATTGAAATCGGTGTTATATTTATAACATTATTCACATTTTAAAGTTTAAATCTATCTCCTCGGGAGGGAGGGGGGAGGGAGGGAGGCAGGGAGGAGGGGGTTGAGGGGGATGGAGTGGGGGGGAGGGGAGGGGGAGGGGGAGGGTGAGGGGAGGGAGGTGGATGGAGGATAGGGGGGGTTGAGGGGAATGGAGTGGGGGAGGGGAAGGGGAGGACGGAGGGAGGATGGAGGGAGGGGGAAGGGAGGGGGAAGGGAGGGGGAAGGGAGGGGGGAGTGGAGGGGGAAGGGAGGGGGGATTGGAGGGGGGAAGGGGAGGGGGGAGTGGAGGGGGGAAGGGGAGGAGGAGAGGGTGCTGCACCAATGCAGGAGAGGTTTGGGCCCAATGGGTCCACTTGGTCGAGTCTCCCTCTAAACGTGTCCTATCCATGTCCCGGTCCAAGTGACTTTTAAACGTTGTTTGTACGTTCTCCCCGTGACGGCGTGGGTTTTCCCCGGGTGCTCCAAGCAATGTCATCATGTTGAGCACAGACGTGGTGGGCCGAAGGGCCTGTTCCTGGGCCGTACCGTGCTGTTATTGGAAGGGGGGTGAGCAGAGTCGGGGAGAGGGTGGGGGATGTGGAGGACCAGCCCTCCCTGGTGCTGGCTGGCGATTCTGCAGGTTCTTGCCAATGACCCGTGTCTGTCTCCCAGCTCTGTCTCCGTCCTCTACCCTTGTCCGCGGTGCCAGCTGCCGCGGGAGTCTCCCGTCTCTCGGAGGGCGGCACGGTGGCGCAGCGGGTGGAGCTGCTGCCTCACAGCGCCGGAGACCCAGGTCTCATCCCGACTACAGGTGCTGTCTGTACGGAGTTTGCACATTCTCCCCGTGACCTGCGTGGGTTTTCTCTGGGTGCTCCGGTTTCCTCCCACACTCCAAAGTGTGGACCACGCAGGGAGACGTTGCCAGGGGAGGTGGTGGAGGCAGGTAGTGGTGTTTAGGAGGCATCTGGGACATGGATATGCAGGAAATGAGGGATATGGGTCACGTGTGGGCAGAGGAGATACATTTTATTTGGCATCAGTTTGGCACAGGCATTGTGGGGACAATTTGATCGACATTTACCAGCCTCCTACGTTCCTGGGAAAACAATCCAACCTCTCCCGATAACCTGCTTCGATTACTTTAGAGATAGAGTGCGGAAATAGACCTCGCTGACCAGCGATCGCCTCGTACACTCGGGATGCCCACTGTCCCGCATTAGCCGGGACATCCCGTATATTGAGCTAAAGTGCTTTATCCCGTACGGGACCGTCTTAGTCCCGTATTAGGCCCGGGGGGCACTGTAGGCCCGGACACTGCAGGCCCGGACACTGTAGGCCCGGACGCTGTAGGCCCGGACGCTGTAGGCCCCGACACTGTAGGCCCCGACACTGTAGGCCCAGACACTGTAGGCCCGGACACTGTAGGCCCGGACGCTGTAGGCCCGGACGCTGTAGGCCCCGACACTGTAGGCCCCGATACTGTAGGCCCGGACACTGTAGGCACGGACACTGTAGGCCCCGACACTGTAGGCCCCGACACTGTAGGCCCCGACACTGTACCAGCCTCCTACGCTCCTGGGCCCCGACACTGTAGGCCCGGACACTGTAGGCCCGGACACTGTAGGCCCGGACACCGTAGGCCCAGAGAGCGTAGGCCCGGACGCTGTAGGCCCGGACAGTGTAGGCCCGAATGCTGTAGGCCCGGACAGTGTAGGCCCGTTCACTGTAGGCCCCGACACTGTAGGCCCGGACACTGTAGGCCCGGACACTGTAGGCCCGGACATTGTAGGCCCGGATGCTGTAGGTCCGGACAGTGTAGGAATAGGTGCAGGAGTAGGCCATTCGGCCCTTTGAGCCAGCACCGACATTCACCGTAATCATGGCTGATCATGTTCAATCAGTACCCAGTTCCTGCCCCATACCCCCTGACTCCGCTATCATTAAGAGCTCTATCTAGCTCTCTCTTGAAAGCATCCAGAGAATTGGTCTCCACTGCCTTCTGAGGCCGAGAATTCCACAGATTTACAACTCTCTGAATGAAAAGGTTTTTCCTCATCTCTGTTCTAAATGGCCTACCCCTTATTCTTAAACTGTGGCCTCGGTTCTGGACTACCCCAAAGTTGGGAACATGCTTCCTGCCTCTAGCGTGTCCAACCCCTTAATAATCTTATACGTTTCGATAAGATCCCCTCTCATCCTTCTAAAATCCAGTGTATACAAGCCCAGTCGCTCCAGTCTTTCAATATATGACAGTCCCGCCATTCCGGGAATTAACCTCGTGAACCTACGCTGCATGCCCTCAATAGCAAGAATTTCCTTCCACAGGTTTGGAGACCAAAACTGCACACAGTACTCCAGGTGCGGTCTCACTAGGGCCCTGTACAACTGCAGAAGGACCTCTTTGCTCCTATACTCAACACCATTTGTTATGAAGGCCAACATGCCATTGGCATTCTGCACTGGGGTAGGCCCGGAGGCCCGGGCGGCCGCCATTGGTGGAGCGGGAGCACGTGACCGCTGGCTGGGTGAGGTCACGTGGGGCGCAGGGCGGTGACGTCACCTTGTCCCTTATTTGGAAGTGAGATAGTTGGAAATCCTACTGTACACTAGCACGATCCTACACACTAGGGGCAATACAATTTACAGAAGCCAATTAACCTACAAACCCGCACTTCTTTGGAGTGTGTGAAGAAACTGGAGAACCTGGAGAAAACCCACGCAGGTCACGGGGAGAACGTACAAACTCCGCACAGACAGCGCCCGTAGTCGGGATGGAACCCGGGTCTCCTGCGCTGCATTCGCTGTAAGGCAGCAACTCTGCCGCTGCACCACCGTGACTGCCCAGTCCTGGGAAGAAATGTCAGGGGGAGAGCGGGCAGTCACGTGGCCAAGAGTGGCGCAGCGGTAGAGTTGCTGCCTTACAGCGAATGCAGCGCCGGAGACCCGGGTTCCATCCTGACTACGGGTGCTGTCTGTACGGAGTTTGTACGTTCTCCCCGTGACCTGCGTGGGTTTTCTCCGAGATCTTCGGTTTCCTCCCACACTCCAAAGACGTGCAGGTGTGTGGGTTAATTGGCCCAGTGTGTCAGTGTGCAGCGAGTGGATGAGAAAGTGGGATAACGTAGAATTGTGTACGGGGAATTGCTGGGCGGCACAGACTCGGTGGGCTGAAGGGCCTGTTTCCGTGCTGCATCTCTAAACTAAACGAAACTAAAGATGTGCGTTCAGAATTTCACAAGCACCAGTTGGAAGCCAGCTATTCCACACAGCTAAACACTGAGACTGCAGTGCCCTCTACTGCTGTGTGTAAAACACCATCTGCTGGATGAACACGGACACAGAGTGCTGGAGTAACTCAGCGGGTCAGGCAGCATCTCTGGAGAACATGGACACAGAGTGCTGGAGTAACTCAGCGGGTCAGGCAGCATCTCTGGAGAACATGGACACAGAGTGCTGGAGTAACTCAGCGGGTCAGGCAGCATCTCTGGAGAACATGGACACAGAGTGCTGGAGTAACTCAGCGGGTCAGGCAGCATCTCTGGAGAACATGGACACAGAGTGCTGGAGTAACTCAGCGGGTCAGGCAGCATCTCTGGAGAACATGGACACAGAGTGCTGGAGTAACTCAGCGGGTCAGGCAGCATCTTTGGAGAACATGGACACAGAGTGCTGGAGTAACTCAGCGGGTCAGGCAGCATCTTTGGAGAACATGGATAGATGACGTTTCAGGTCGAGACTCTTCTTCAGACTTGTCACTTGCCAGGCTTTGTCTAACCCCAACCTCCCTTTCCCAGCTCCTCCCCCCGCTGCTCAATCAGTCTAAACAAGGGTCCCAACCAGAAACCTTGCCCGTCCATTTCCTCCACAGATGCTGCCTGACCCGCTGAGTTACTCCAGCACTCTGTGTCTATGTTCTCCAGAGATGCTGCCTGACCCGCTGAGTTACTCCAGCACTCTGTGTCCATGTTCTCCAGAGATGCTGCCTGACCCGCTGAGTTACTCCAGCACTCTGTGTCCATGTTCTCCACAGATGCTGCCTGACCCGCTGAGTTACTCCAGCACTTTGTGGTTAGCTGTGATTTTGTCAGGTTGCCTGTAAATGTCAAAGATTAATGAATGTTTAACAGCTAGAATGAGCCGTAATCACAAGGCATTACAGGAGGGGTGTGATAGTGTGATAGTGCGTAGGAGATATGAAGGGCGCTGCCAGATCTGGAGAACTTTATTGATGGGGAAAGGTTAGAGTGTCTGGGCTGTTGGTTTATGAGGTGTATCGTATCAGGAGGCCTTGGCCCAAGTGGAATGGGAGGGGTTGTTCCACACTTGATCTTGCCGAGCCACCATGGGGCAGGGAACAGCTTCAAACCTTCAACAGCTTCAAGGGCGGTCACGGTGGCGCAGCGGTAGAGTTGCTGCTTTACAGCGAATGCAGCGCCGGAGACCCGGGTTCCATCCCGACTACGGGTGCTGTCTGTACGGAGTTTGTACGTTCTCCCCGTGACCTGCATGGGCTTTCTCCGAGATCTTCGGTTTCCTCCCACACTCCAAAGACGTGCAGGTTTGTAGGTTAATTGGCTTGGTAAATGTAAAAATTGTCCCTAGTGGGTGTAGGATAGTGTTAATGTGCGGGGATCGCTGGTCGGCGCGGACCCGGTGGGCCGAAAGGGCCGGTTTCCGCACTGAGTCCATATGCAAGAGTTGCCAGGTTTTTTGGGTAATTTTACAGTCGCAGCTGTTAGGAACCTTCGCTCCTCTCCTCGCTCGGCTCTCTTCAGCCTTCGTGTTATCATATCATATCATATATATACAGCGTGGAAACAGGCCTTTTCGGCCCACCAAGTCCGCGCCGCCCAGCGATCCCCGCACACTAACACTATTAACACTATCCTACACACTAGGGACAATTTTTTTTACATTTTACCCAGCCAATTTACCTACACACCTGTACGTCTTTGGAGTGTTCCAGGGGCTACCTCTCTTAGCCAACTCTCAGGGGGTGGGAGGTCGATTCAATATTTCAAGATCAGTTTATTGTCACATGTACCAATTAAGGTACAGTGAAATTTGAGTTCCCGTACAGCCATACAAGACACACAGCCACATAAAATAAAATTTAACATAAACACCCACCACAGCGGATTCCACATTCCTCACTGTGATGGAAGGTAATAAAGTTCAATCAGCTTCCTCTTTGTTCACCCGCGGTCGGGGCTGTTGAACCGTCCACAGTCGCCGCTGCCAACTGTCCGAGACCCTCGCGTCGGGATGATCGAAACTCCCCGCGTCTGGACGGTTGAAACTCTCTCCGCGGCATGGAGCTCCCAAGTCGGCCTCTTCTCACCAGAGACCGCGGGCTTGAGGTAAGACGCTGGCTCATCTCACCGGCCCTTTGTCCAGCGTCTGCCGCCAACACCGGCCTCTCTCCACCCTCCTCTCTGGTTCTCCAGTCCTCGGGGATGGGCTGGTCCGGCTCGGTAGCTGCCCGGATCCACTGGTGCCCCGCGGGGCTCAGCAGCACGACAGTGGCCCCACGAGATGAGATCAAGGTCAGTCAGCGTCCGTGCAGGGAAAGGGCATTAGTGCAGTTCAGTTCAGATTAGGTTCGTTCACATCAGTTCAGATCAGTTTGGTTCGGTTCCGTTCAGTTTAGTTTAGTTTAGTTTAGTTGAGTTGAGTTGAGTTCAGTTTCTATACAGTGTGAAAACAGGCACTGTCACCCTATTGTCCATCTCCCAGCGCTCACCCCGTACACTAGCACATCCCACACACGAGGGGCAATTTACAGTTTACAGAAGCTAATTCACCTCCAAACCTGCACGTTTTTGGAGTGTGGGAGGAAACCGGAGCACTCGGAGAAAACCCACGCAGGTCACGGGGCGAACGTACAAACTCCGTACAGACAGCACCCGTAGTCGGGATGGAACCCGGGTCTCCGGCGCTGTGAGGCAGCAACTCTACCGCTGTGTCACCGCACCCTTAATCCTATGCCCTGACGTGTGAAGGCAAGCACACCATAGGGCCTCTTGACCATTCCATCCACCTGTGCTGTCCCTCTGCTCCCTGACTCCTATTTGAGTTTCCAACAGGGAGTTTAGGTTTATTATTGTGATGTGTACCGAGGTACATCGACAGGAATTGTCCGTAGACCTCCGAGACAGGATTGTGTGGGGACACAGATCTGGGGAAGGGTATAAAACAATTTCTGCAGCATTGCAGGTCCCGAAGAGCACAGTGGCCTCCGTCATTCTCAAATGGAATCACTTTGGAACCACCAGGACTCTTCATAGAGCTGGCTGCCCAGCCAAACTGAGCAATCGGGGGAGAAGGGCCTTGGTCAGGGAAGTGACCAAGAACCCGATGGTCACTCTGACAGAGCTCCAGAGTTCCTCTGTGAAGATGGGAGAACCTTCCAGAAGGACAACTATATCTGCAGCACTCCACCAATCAGGCCTTTATGGTAGAGTGGCCAGATGGAAGCCAGTCCTCAGTAAAAGGCACATGACAGCCCACTTGGAGTTTGCCAAAAGGCACCTAAAGGTCTCTCAGACCATGGGAACCAAGATTCTCTGGTCTGATGAAGCCAAGATTGAATTTTTTGGCCTGAATGCCAAGCGGCACCACTCATCACCTGGCCAATACCATACCTACGGTGAAGCATGGTGGTGGCAGCATCATGCTGTGGGGATGTTTTTCAGCGGCAGGAACTGGGAGACCAGTCAGGATCGAGGGAAAGATGAACGGAGCAAAGTACAGAGAGATCCTTGATGAAAACCTGCTCCAGAGTGTTCTGGTCCTCAGACTGGGGCGGAGGTTCACCTTCCAACAGGACAACGACCCTAAGCACACAGCCAAGACAACGCAGGAGTGGCTTCGTGACAAGTCTGTGAATGTCCTTGAGTGGCCCAGCCAGAGCCCGGACTTGAACCTGATCGAACATCTCTGGAGGGACCTGAAAATAGCTGTGCATCGACTCTCCCCATCCAACCTGACAAAGCTTGAGAGGGCATGCAGAGAAGAATGGGAGAAATGACCCAAATACAGGTGTGCCAAGCTTGTAGTGTCATACCCAAGAAGACTTGAGGCTGTAATTGCTGCCAAAGGTGCCTCAACAAAGTACTGAGTAATGGGTCTGAATACTTATGTAAATGTGATATCTCAGTTATTTATTTTTAATTACTTTGCAAACATTTCTAAACACCTGTTTTCACTTTTTTATTATGGGGTATTGTGTGTAGATTGATGATGAAAACAATGAATCCATTTTAAAATAAGGCTGTAACGTAACAAAAATGTGGAAAAAGTGAAGGGGTCGGAATACTTTCTGAATGCACTGTACGAGGCAGCAAGTGAACAGTCAGTTCTTGAAGTTGATGTGTTGGATGCAGGAGAAATGGGCAGGAGTAAAGACCTGAGCGACTTTGACAAGGGCCAAATTGTTCTGGCCAGACGACTGGGTCAGAGCATCTGTGAAACGGCAAGGCTTGTGGGGTGCTCCCGGTCAGCAGTGGTGAGTACCTACCGACAGTGGTCCGAGGAGGGACAAACCACAAACCGGCGACAGACAGGGTGCTGGGCGCCCAAGGCTCATCGATGCGCGAGGACAACGAAGGCTATCCCGTCTGGTCCGAACCGACAGAAGGTCGACTGTGGCACAAGTCACAGAAAATGTTAATGGTGGTCACGGGAGGAATGTGTCACAATACATAGTGCATCGCACCCTGCTGCGTATGGGGCTGCACACGGAGGACCAACAGCATTTAAGGCAGGTGGGCATAATGTTTTGGCTCATCAGGTCATAATGTTTTGGCTGATCAGTGTAGTTTAGTTTAGGTTCGTTGATTGTCACCTGTACCGAGGTAGAGTCATTCCCATACTGAGTGAAACTGGGAGAAGGCAGGAGGTGGACTGACTGTATCATCCCCCTCTGGCACAGTGGCGCAGTGGTAGAGCTACTACCTCACAGCGCCAGAGACCCAGGTTCAAACCCGACTATGGGCGCCGTCTGTACGGAGTTTGTACGTTCTCCCCGTGACCTGCGTGGGTTTTCTCCAAGATAGAGTCATAGAGTGATACAGTGTGAAAACAGGCCCTTCAGCCCAACTCACCCACACCGGCCAACATGTCCCAGCTACTCTAGTCCCACTTGCCTGCGCTTGGTCCATAACCCTCCAAACCTGTCCTATACATGAACCTGTCCAACTGTTTCTTAAACGATGGGATAGTCCCAGCCTCAACTGCCTCCTCTGGCAGCTTGTTCCATACACCCACCACCCTCTGTGTGAAAAAGTTACCCCTCGGATTCCTATTAAATCTTTTCCCCTTCACCTTGAAGCTATGTCCTCTGGTCCTCGATTCCCCTACTCCGGGTAAAAGACTCTGTGCATCTACCCGATCTATTCCTCTCATGATTTTGTATATTGATATTGAGATAATAATAATAATAATAATATGTTCCTTTATTCGTCCCACACCGGGGAAATTCACAGTGTTACAGCAGCAAAGTGGATAGCAAGAGATCATTCATTATAAATAATGTTTTCTGTGTGTTCTTAGCTGTTATTGTTGACTCGTCTGCTGGGAGCAGTGCTGGTTGTGCAGTCTCACAGCAGCGGGAAGGAAGGACATCCTATATCTCTCCTTAACGCACTTGGGGTGAAGGAGTGTGTCACTGAAGGAGCTACTCAGTGCAGTGACAGTGCCCTGCATGGGGTGGGAGTCGTTGTCCAGCAGCGATGTTAGCTTTGCCATCATCCTCCTCTCTCCCACCACCTGCACTGAGGCGAGGGGGCAACCCAGGACAGAGCTGGCCTTCCTGACCAGCTTGTCGAGTCTCTTCCCGTCTTCCGCTGAGATGCTGCTGCTCCAGCAGACCACTACATAGAAGATGGCCGATGCAACCACCGTGTTGCAGAAGGTCCTTAGGAGTTTCCCCCCTGCACTCCAAAGGACCTGAGTCTCCTCAGCAGATAAAGTCTGCTCTGGCCCTTTCTGTATAATGCATCGGTGTTTTCAGTCCAGTTTATTGTTGAGGTAAACGCCCAGGTACTTATAAGAATCCACCCTCTCGATGTCCATTCCCTGGATGTTCACCGGTGTCGGGGGGACCTGGCTGCACCTGCGGAAATCTACCACCATCTCCCTGGTTTTCCCCGCGTTGATCCGGAGGCAGTTCCGCTGGCACCAGTCCACAAACTCCTTGATCAGTTCTCTGTACGCCCTGTCCTCATCGCCCGTGATGAGGCCGACGATGGCAGAGTCGTCAGAGAACTTCTGTAGATCTCCAGTTTCCTCCCACACTCCATAGACGTGCAGGTTTGTAGGTTAATTGGTTTGGTATAAATTGTAAATTGTCCCTAGTGGGTGTAGGATAGTGTTAGTGTGTGGGGATCGCTGGTCGGCGCGGACCCTGTGGGCCGAAGGGCCTGTTTCCGCGCTGTATCTCTAAACTAAACTAAACTAAACTAAGCCAGACCTCATACTTGGAGTGAGGTTTGTCCAGGTTCTCCATGGCAACAGTTTTAGTTTAGTTTAGAGATACAGCGCGGAAAAGGCCCTTCGGCCCACCGGGTCCGCGCCGACCAGCGATCCCCACACATTAACACTATCCTACACCCACTAGGGACAATTTTTACATTTACCAAGCCAATTAACCTACAAACCTGCACGTCTTTGGAGTGTGGGAGGAAACCGAAGATCTCGGAGGAAACCCACGCAGGTCACGGGGAGAACGTACAAACTCCATACAGACAGCGCCCGTAGTCGGGATGGAATCCGGGTCTCCGGCGCTGCAATCGCTGTAAGGCAGCAACTCTACCGCTGCGCCACCGTGCTGCCCCAATGGCCTTCTCTCACTCGCGCCCCCTCTCCTGAAGCCTCTTCATGCAGACCTAGGAGGCAGAAGGAGGAAGAGGTTGGCAGCGTTCCCACATAGGGAAAACAGCCCCCATTCCACACTCAATGCCAGACTCCCTGTGCTTGCTGTATCGTGGTCTTCCCAACGTAGCCGGCGGTCGGGTCCTCGCGTCGGGGCGATCAAGCTCCTGCATGTGAGGAATGTGGAGGAGTCGCTGTGGTGGATGTTCATGTTAAAATGTATTTTGTGTGTCCTGTTGCTTTTTATTGGTATGACTGTGTGGCAAATAAAGTTCCGCATATGTTGCTAATAAAGTATTATTGTGATTATTAGCTAATAAAGTATTATTGCGATTATGATTATTTTCTGTTGCATATTTCCAACGTCGGCAGGTCTCTCTGGTTTCTGAATCTTCCTTCAACATTTTCATACAAAACATGACAATAATCGTCTTCTCGTATGAAAGACCCTCCTGCAATAATTCAGAAAATCAACACAGTAAAATGAATCTCGGCATTAAGCCTTTCAGTTACTTGTGATGTGAGAAACAAGTGTTAATTTTGTTCATGTGTACTTCCTGTTTTGTTGAAACCGAGAAAGCTATAACAAGAATCAGTGGGGTTGGGGATGTTGTTCATTTATCCCTTCAACACACGGGTTCTTCCGCTTCTTCTTCCGCTTCTTCTTCCGTGTCCATCATCCATGTTTCAAATGTTACATCACTGTCATCACTGGTGCTCCACAAGGATGCGTTCTCAGCCACCTTTGCCCCTTGTCCACCCACGACTGTGCAGCCACGTACAAATCCAATTCAATTTACAAACCTGCAGCCGACACCACCATTGTGGGCCGGACATCAAACAACGATGAGACGCAGCACAGGAGGGAGCAAAACAAAGGAGATAGTGAGGGACTTCAGGAAGTGAAGCAGTACACATTCCCCAGTTTACATTGACGGCAACAAATTACTGGGAATAAATATCACCAACAACTTCTCCTGGACCGCCCATATTGAAGCAACGACCAAGATAGCACACCAACGCCTCTACTTCCTTAGAAGGCTTAAGAGGGAGGCACTGCGGCTAGAGGCTTCACTCCCCCTCCCCGCCTGAGGGAGGCGCTGCGGCTAGAGGCGTCACTCCCCCTCCCCGCCTGAGGGAGGCGCTGCGGCTAGAGGCGTCACTCCCCCTCCCCGCCTGAGGGAGGCGCTGCGGCTAGAAGCGTCACTCCCCCTCCCCGCCTGAGGGAGGCGCTGCGGCTAGAGGCTTCACTCCCCCTCCCCGCCTGAGGGAGGCGCTGCGGCTAGAGGCGTCACTCCCCCTCCCCGCCTGAGGGAGGCGCTGCCGCTGAGGAGGATCTCAAAGTTGCTTCTGATCCATGAGAAGGAACTTTGAGATCTATTGAGATCTCCCTGGTCCACTCATCCCTTCCTACCCAAACCACCCCATCCCTGGGCACTTTCCCCAGCAACCGCAGGAGATGCAACACCTGTCCCTTTACCTCCCCCCTCAACTCCATCCAAGGACCCAAACAGTCTTTCCAGGTGAGACAGAGGTTCACCTGCACCTCCTCCAACCTCATCTATTGTATCCGCTGCTCTAGATGTCAACTTCTCTCCATCAGCGAAACCAAACGCAGGCTCGGCGATCGTTTCGCTCAACACCTTCGCTCAGTCCGCCTTAACCAACCTGATCTCCCGGTGGCTGAGCTGAAGTCAGTTCTTCAGTCTGAAGAAGGGTCTCGACCTGAAACGTCACCCATTCCTTCTCTCCTGAGATGCTGCCTGACCCGCTGAGTTACTCCAGCACTTTGTGAATAAATACCTTCGATTTGTACCAGCATCTGCAGTTATTTTCTTACACTTCAGTACAGGCGATATCGACAGGGTGGTCCATCTTGCTCCTCTAGTGTCTTTGATCATACCCCGTCTTTGCCCTCCCCGCCTGAGGAGGCGCTGCTGGCACTCCCCATCCTTCCCCTCCCTTCCCCTCCCCGCCTGAAGGAGCGCTGCGGCGGGATGCGTCGCTGCTCCTCCTCGCCTGAGGGGGCGCTGCCGGCATTCCCCATCCTTCCCCTCCCCGCCTGAGGCAGCGCTCTGGCGCGAGGCGTCTTGCTCCTCCCCGGCTGAGGGGGCGCTGCAGGCGGCGGGCGGGCGGACCTGCTCCTCCCCGCCTGAGGAGGCGCTGCAGCGGGCGGGAGGACCTGCTCCTCCCCGGCTGAGGAGGCCTGCAGCGGGCGGGAGGACCTGCTCCTCCCCGCCTGAGGAGGCGCCTGCAGCGGGCGGGAGGACCTGCTCCTCCCCGCCTGAGGGGGCGCTGCGGCGGGCGGGAGGGCCTGCGTTGCCGGGCGGTGCGAGGGGGCGGTCGGTGGGCGGCTGCAGCGGGTGAACCGGATCCCATGGCCGGCGGCGGCTGCAGGACGCTCGGCGCTCTGCTCAACCTCAGTCTCCGTGTCCGTGTCGGCGCCGCGTCCCGGGCCGCCGCTCACTCGGTGTCGGGGTGGACGTGCTCCCCCACAGTGACAGCCCGGACACCGCCGCTACTGGAGGGCCGGAGGACAGCGGCTACTACCACCACTACACGGGGAGACATCTCACTGGTGGTGAGAGGGGGAGGGGAGGGGAGGGGGGGAGAGGGGGAGGGGGGGAGGGGGGGAGGGGGGGAGGGGGGCAGGGGGGGGGAGAGGAGGGGAGAGGGGGGAGAGGGGGAGGGGGGCAGGGGGGGGTGAGAGGGGGAGGGGAGGGGAGGGGGGAGAGGGGGAGGGGAGGGGAGGGGGGGAGGGGGGGAGGGGGGCAGGGGGGGGGGAGAGGAGGGGAGAGGGGGGAGAGGCACCACTACACGGGGAGACATCTCACTGGTGGTGAGGGGGGGGGGAGGGGGAGAGGGGGGAGAGGGGGGAGGGGGCAGGGGGGGAGGGAGAGGGGGGGAGAGGGGGGGAGAGGAGAGGGTGGAGAGGCACCACTACACGGGGAGACATCTCACTGGTGGTGAGAGGGGGGGGGGAGGGGAGGGGAGGGAGAGGGGGGGAGGGGAGGGGAGGGAGAGGGGGGGAGAGGGGGGGAGGGGAGAGGGTGGAGAGGCACCACTACACGGGGAGACATCTCACTGGTGGTGAGAGGGGGGGGAGGGGAGGGGGGGGGGAGGGGAGGGGGGGGGGGAGGGGAGGGGAGGGGGGAGGGGGGGAGAGAGGGGAGGGGGGGAGGGGAGGGGGGGAGAAGAGGGGAGAGGGGGGGGGGGAGAGGGTGGAGAGGCACCACTACACGGGGAGACATCTCACTGGTGGTGAGCGGGGGGAGAGGGAGGGGGAGAGGGGGGAGGAGGAGGAGAGGGGGAGGGGAGAGAGGGGGGGGTGGAGAGAGGGAGGGGGGGGAGAGGCACCAGTACACGGGGAGACATCTCACTGGTGGTGAGCGGGGGGAGAGGGGGAGAGGCACCACTACACGGGGAGACATCTCACTGGTGGTGATCGGGTGGGGGGGGGGGGGAGAGGGAGGGGGGGAGAGGGAGGGGGAGGGGAGAGAGGGGAGGGGAAAGCGGAAGGAGGGGAAAGGACAGCGGCTACTACCACCACTACACGGGGAGACATCTCACAGGTGGTGAGAGGGGGGGGGGAAAGGGGGGGAGGGAGGAGAGGGAGGAAGAGGGAGGAGGGAGAGAGGGGAGAACACGGGGAGAGGAGGAGAGGGAAGAAGTGGGGGAGGGAGGGGGAACAGGGATACAGGGGCGAGAGGGAGGGGAGGCGGGGAGGGAGAGTGAGGAGAGAAGGGGTGGAGAGGGAGGAAGGGGGGAGAGAGAGATGGGGTGGAGGTCGGCAACACGGAGAGAGATATCACTGGTGTGGAGAAAGATAGAGAGTGTGAGAGGGAGAGGGAGGGAATGGGGGGAGAGAGGAAGGAGGGGAGGGGGGGGGAGAGAGGAAGGAGGGGAGGGGGGGGGGAGAGAAATGGGGGGAAGGAGGGAGAGAGAGAAAAAACGACAGAGAGAGAGAAAACGAGAGAGAGAAAGAAAGAAAGAAAGAAAGAAAGAAAGAAAGAAAGAAAGAAAGAAAGAAAACGAACACCGGCGGCGGCAAATTGGAGAGAGATCTCACTGATGAGGAGGAGGGGGGAGAGAGGGGAATGGGAGGTGGGAAGCGAGGACAGAGCGGGGGAAGGGAGGGGGAGAGAGTGGTGAGGGGAGGGAATAGAGAGGGGAGAGAGTGGGGGAAGGCGAGGGGGGGGAGAGGGAGAGTTGGGGTTGTCAATTTCTGGGGGCTTCACATGGCTGGAGGGTGGAAGTTTGGGCGATCTGGGTGTGCATGGCCTCTCGGGTGGGGGCTTCCCATGGGGGGCGGAGGGAGGGAAGGTCCCAGGGATGAGGGACAGAGGCAGGAATGGAAGGTCCCGGAGGTGAGAGGGGATGGGAGATTTTAGGGGTGGGGGAGTGGTCCCCCTAGGGTGGGGAATGAAAAGTGGGGGTAAGGGGTTGTCGCAGAGCTCTGGTATGAAGGGGGGGGGCTTGCTACATCACCCTCAGACCATTTCCTCCTACCAGCATAAATAATTTGACCCAGTGCTCCAGCTTCTCACCAGCACAGAAACAGTTGCTACTTGTCCACACCAACCAACATGCCCCATCTACAATAGAGACATAGAAAATAGGTGCAGAAGGAGGCCATTTGGCCCTTCGAGCAGCACCGCCATTCATTGTGATCATGGCTGATCATTCTCAATCAGTAACCCGTGCCTGCCTTCTCCCCATATCCCTTGACTCCACTAGCCCCTAGAGCTCTATCTAACTCTCTTTTAAATTCATCCAGTGATTTGGCCTCCACTGCCCTCTGTGGCAGGGAATCCCACAAATTCACAACACTCTGGGTGAAAAAGTTCCTTCTCACCTCAGTTTTAAATGGCCTCCCCTTTATTCTTAGACTGTGGCCCTTGGTTCTGGACTCCCCCAACATTGGGAACATTTTTCCTGCACCGAGCTTGTCCAGTCCTTTTAAATTTTTATACGTTTCAATAAGATCCCCTCTCATCCATCTGAATTCCAGTGAATACCAGCCCAGTCTTTCCAATCTTTCCTCATATGACGGTCCTGCCATCCCAGGTATTAAACACCTGCCTGTATTTGGCCCATATCCATCTAAATCTGTCCTATCAAATGTCTTTTAAAGCCTAGATGTGTCCTCACTAAATCTAGAGTCTTACAGCGTACAACACGCCCTTCAGCCTAACGTGCCCACACCAACTGACATGCCCAATCTACATGAGTCCGCTCTGCCTGCATGTGGCACATATATCCCTCTAAGCCTGTCCTATCCATGTACCTGTCTTAATTGTTTCTTAAATGTTGTGATAGTACCTAGCTTAACTACCGGCAGCTCGTTCCATACACCACGTGAAAAAGTTACCCCTCGGATTCCTAATAAATCTTTCCCCCCTCACCTTAAACCTATGTTCTCTGGTTCTCGATTCCTCTACGCTGGGCAAGGGACTCTGTGCGTCAACCTGATCTAATGCGGCCTCACCAACGTTTTATATAACTGCCTGACCCGCTGAGTTACTCTAGCATTTTGTGATACCTTCCATATAACTGCACCATGACCTCCCAACTTCTACACTCAATGCTCTGACTGATGAAGGCCAATGTGCCAAAAACCTTTGTGACCACCCTATCTGCATGTGATGCCACTTTCAACTAACTATGTACCTGTACCCCTAGATCGCTCTGTTCTACAACACGCCCCAGAGCCCTACTGTTGAATGTGTATGTTCTGCCCATGTTAGTGCCCCCAAAATGCAACACCTCACATTTCCCATTGCTGTTTGTCATCTATATCAATGATTTGGATGAGAACGTACAAGGTGTGGTTAGCAAGTTTGCAGACGACGCTAAGGTCGGTGGCTTTGTAGATGGTGAAGATGGTTGTCAAGAATTGCAGCAGGATCTGGATCGGTTGGGCAGGTGGGCGGAGGAATGGTTGTTGGAATTTAACACGGAGAAATGTGAGGTGTTGCATTTTTGGAAGTGTAACATGTGCAGCACCTACACAGTGACTGGTAGGGCTCTGGGGAGTGTTGGAGAGCAGAGGGATTGAGGAATGCAGGTACATAGTTCCTTGAAAGTGACGTCAAAGGTAGATAGGGTGGTCAAAAGGCTCGCGTCGGCCAAAGTGGCCATGGTGGCGCAGCGGTAGAGTTGCTGCCCAACAGAGCTCGCAGCGCCAGAGACCCGGGTTCCACCCTGACCACGGATGCTGCCTGTACGGAGTTTGTACATTCCCCCCATGTCTGCGAGGGTTTTCTCCACAAGGTAGTTGCGACAGGGACTACGCCACGATTTAAGAAGCAATTAGACAGGTACATGGATAGGACAGCTTTGAAGGCATGAGGACCAAATGTGGGCAGGTGGGACTATTGTAGCTGGGACGTTGGCCGGTGTGGGCAGGTTGGGCCAATGGGCCTGTTTCCACAATGTGTGACTCTATCTTCAGTTTCCTCCCACACTCGAAAGACGTACAGATATGTAGGTTAATTGGCTTGGTGTATGTGTAAAAATTGTCCCTGGTGTGTGTTTAGGATAGTGTTAATATGCAGGGATCGCTGGTCGGTGCGGACTCGGTGGGCCGAAGGGCCTGTTTCCAAACTGTATCTCTAAACTAAAAAAAGGAGTATTGAGTATAGATGTTGGGTGGTCATTGTGCAGTTGTATAAGACATTGGTGAGACCACATATTGGTCACCATGTTTTAGGAAAGATGTTGTTAAGGGTGTGAGCTGGAGGGAGAGGTTGAGCAGGCTGGGATTCTATTCCTTTGAGCGCAGGAGGATGAGGGGTGATCTCATAGAGGTGTGTAAAATCATGAGAGGAATAGATCGGGTAAACACAGAGTTTTTTGCCCAGAGTAAGGGAATCGGAAGCCAGAGGACATCGGTTTAAGGTAAGAGGAGAAAGATTTAATAGGAACCTGAGGGGCAACTTTTTCACGCTTAGGGTGGTGGCTGTGGAGCGAGCTGCCAGAGGAGGTAGTTGAGGCAGGGACTATCACAACATTTAAGAAACATTTGGGCAGGCACATGGATAGGACAGGTTTTGGGATCTGGGCCAGTGTAGCAGGTGGGACTAGTGTAGCTGGGACACGTTGGTCGGTGTGGGCAAGTTGAGCCGAAGGACCTGTTTCCACGCAGTATGACTTTATGACAATGCCTAAACTGCGCTCAGGCAGCATTTGTGGAGGGAATGGACAGACAATGGTTTGGGTCAGGACTCCTCTTCCAACTCAGATAGGCACAGAGTGCTGGAGTAACTCAGCGGGTCAGGCAGCATCTCTGGAGAACATGGACACAGAGTGCTGGAGTAACTCAGCGGGTCAGGCAGCATCTCTGGAGAACATGGACACAGAGTGCTGGAGTAACTCAGCGGGTCAGGCAGCATCTCTGGAGAACATGGACACAGAGTGCTGGTGTAACTCAGCGGGTCAGGCAGCATCTCCGGACAACATGGACACAGAGTGTTGGAGTAACTCAGCGGGTCAGGCAGCATCTCTGGAGAACATGGATACGTTTAGTTTAGAGATAAAGCGCGGAAACAGGCCCTATCGGCCCACCAGGTCCGCGCCACCCAGCGATCCCCGCACATTAACACAATCCTACACCCACTAGGGACAATTGTTACAATTAACCTACAAACCCGCACGTCTTTGGAGTGTGGGAGGAAACCGAAGATCTCGGAGAAAACCCACGCAGGTCACGGGGAGAACGTACAAACTCCGTACAGACAGCACCTGTAGTCGGGATGGAACCCGGGTCTCCGGCGCTGCATTCGCTGTAAGGCAGCAACTCTACCGCTGCGCCACCGTGACCACCCTCCTTTGTGTAGGATCATGTTCCTGTAGAACATCCTTCTCCAAACTAAGACTTCACTGAGGCTGACCGAGTGTGTAGAAGGGACCTGACGCTGTGAGATGGGGGGGGGGAGGGGACATGGCTGATCATCCACAATCAGTAACCCGTGCCTGCCTTCTCCCCCCACCCCTTGATTCCACTAGCCCCTAGAGCTCTATCCAACTCTTTTTAATTCATCCAGTGAATTGGCCTCCACTGCCCTCTGTGGCAGAGAATTCCACAAATTCACAACTCTGGGTGAAAAAGTTTTTTCTCACCTCAGTTTTAAATGGCCTCCCCTTTATTCTTAGACTGTGTGGCCCCTGGTTCTGGACTCCCCCAACATTGGGAACATTTTTCCTGCATCTTGCTTGTCCAGCCCTTTCATAATTTTATACGTTTCTATAAGATGCAACCTGATCCTTCTAAATTCCAGTGAATACAAGCCCAGTCTTTCCAATCTTTTCTCGTATGACAGTACTGCCATCTTGGGTGAACCCACGCTGCACTGCCTCACTAGCAAGGACGCCCTTCCTCAAATATTGAAAGATGAGATGGTGCTGAAGGATTATTTGAGGGTGGATACTCTGACAATGCACAGTGGTAGGGCAGTAGACGGCAGTGTTTTGCTGGAGTATGGGATCAGTTAGTGCTTTGTCACCCCCTCCCTTAGTGGTTGTGTGAATGGTCTGGCCTCTGTTACTGAGCAGCTGCAGGCCTGGACTCTGTCACACCAAAGGGGGGGGGACAGGTCTGTGCTGCAGTCCACGCCCATATAGATTCATAGAGTGTACAGTACAGTACTCACCCACACTGGCCAACATGTCCCAGCTACACTAGAGTCATAGAGTGATACAGTATGGTCCTCACCCACACTGGCCAACATGTCCCAGCTACACTAGAGTCATAGAGTGATACAGTATGGCCCTCACCCACACTGGCCAACATGTCCCAGCTACACTAGCGTCATAGAGTGATACAGTATGGTCCTCACCCACACTGGCTAACATGTCCCAGCTACACTAGAGTCATAGAGTGATACAGTATGGTCCTCACCCACACTGGCCAACATGTCCCAGCTACACTAGAGTCATAGAGTGATACAGTATGGTCCTCACCCACACTGGCCAACATGTCCCAGCTACACTAGAGTCATAGAGTGATACAGTATGGTACTCACCCACACTGGCCAACATGTCCCAGCTACACTAGAGTCATAGAGTGATACAGTATGGTCCTCACCCACACTGGCCAACATGTCCCAGCTACACTAGAGTCATAGAGTGATACAGTATGGTACTCACCCACACCGGCCAACATGTCCCAGCTACACTAGAGTCATAGAGTGATACAGTATGGTCCTCACCCACACTGGCCAACATGTCCCAGCTACACTAGAGTCATAGAGTGATACAGTATGGTACTCACCCACACTGGCCAACATGTCCCAGCTACACTAGAGTCATAGAGTGATACAGTATGGTCCTCACCCACACTGGCCAACATGTCCCAGCTGCACTAGAGTCATGGAGTGATACAGTATGGTACTCACCCACACTGGCCAACATGTCCCAGCTACACTAGAGTCATAGAGTGATACAGTATGGTCCTCACCCACACTGGCCAACATGTCCCAGCTACACTAGAGTCATAGAGTGATACAGTATGGTACTCACCCACACCGGCCAACATGTCCCAGCTACACTAGAGTCATAGAGTGATACAGTATGGTCCTCACCCACACTGGCCAACATGTCCCAGCTACACTAGAGTCATAGAGTGATACAGTATGGTACTCACCCACACTGGCCAACATGTCCCAGCTACACTAGAGTCATAGAGTGATACAGTATGGTACTCACCCACACCGGCCAACATGTCCCAGCTACACTAGAGTCATAGAGTGATACAGTATGGTCCTCACCCACACTGGCCAACATGTCCCAGCTACACTAGAGTCATAGAGTGATACAGTATGGTACTCACCCACACCGGCCAACATGTCCCAGCTACACTAGCGTCATAGAGTGATACAGTGTGGAAACAGGCCCTTCAGCCCAACTCACCCACACCGGCCAACATGTCCCAGCTACACTAGAGTCATAGAGTGATACAGTGTGGAAACAGGCCCTTCAGCCCAACTCGCCCACACCGGCCAACATGTCCCAGCTACACTAGAGTCATAGAGTGATACAGTATGGTACTCACCCACACCGGCCAACATGTCCCAACTACAATAGAGTCATAGAGTGAAGTCTGAAGAAGGATCTCGACCCGAAATGTCACCCATTCCTTCTCTCCTGAGATGCTGCCTGACCCGCTGAGTTACTCCAGCATTTTGTGAAATAAATACCTTCGATTTGTACCAGCATCTGCAGTTACTTTCTTACAGAGTCATAGAGTGACACAGTGTGGAAACAGGCCCTTCAGCCCAACTTGCCCCACAGACCAACATGCCCCATCTACACTAGTCGCACCTGCCCGCATTTGGCCCATATCCCTCTTGTCCTATCCAGGAACCTGTCCAAATGTCTTTTTAAACTTTGTGATAGACGTTATAGTACATGCCAAAACTACCTCCTATGGTAGACCCTTCCAAATACCCACCACCCTTTCGTGGTAATAGGTTACCTCTAAGGTACCTATTAAATCTTTCCACCCTCACCTTTAAACTATGTCCTCTGGTTCTCGATTTCTTCACGCTGGGTCAGACTCTACATTCACCCTATCTATTCCTCTCATGGACTTGTGCACCACTATAAGATCGCCCCTCGTCCTCCTGCGCTCCAAGGAACTAGTTCCTCCAGCACCCTTTACTTTGGGCAAATAACATGTAAAGTAAAACTAGACAGTGAGTGGATGTAGGAGGTGTGATTAATAATGTTGTGGATGTTAATGCTAGTGATGCTGTGGACAGTGAGGAAAGTTGTTGAAGGCTGCAACCTTTTGGGCGTCCCTCTCCTCGCCCGACCACCTTTGTTCCCCGGGGTTCCTCCCACAGCCGGCCTGGGGGGGTGCGGGAGGCCAGACCCTGGTTCCCTCTCCTCTCCCACCGGCCTCACTCCTCGCCCGTCACCGCCGGCTCCATCCTCTGGCCTTCGACAAGCAATGGGACCCCTGTTTTAGACAATAGACAATAGACAATAGACAATAGGTGCAGGAGTAGGCCATTCAGCCCTTCGAGCCAGCACCGCCATTCAATGCGATCATGGCTGATCACTATCAATCAGTACCCCGTTCCTGCCTTCTCCCCATACCCCCTCACTCCGCTATCCTTAAGAGCTCTATCCAGCTCTCTCTTGAAAGCATCCAACGAACTGGCCTCCACTGCCTTCTGAGGCAGAGAATTCCACACCTTCACCACCCTCTGACTGAAAAAGTTCTTCCTCATCTCCGTTCTAAATGGCCTACCCCTTATTCTCAAACTGTGGCCCCTTGTTCTGGACTCCCCCAACATTGGGAACATGTTATCTGCCTCTAATGTGTCCAATCCCCTAATTATCTTATATGTTTCAATAAGATCCCCCCTCATCCTTCTAAATTCCAGTGTATACAAGCCCAATCGCTCCAGCCTTTCAACATACGACAGTCCCGCCATTCCGGGAATTAATCTAGTGAACCTACGCTGCACGCCCTCCATAGCAAGAATATCCTTCCTCAAATTTGGAGACCAAAACTGCACACAGTACTCCAGGTGCGGTCTCACCAGGGCCCGGTACAACTGTAGAAGGACCTCTTTGCTCCTATACTCAACTCCTCTTGTTACGAAGGCCAACATTCCATTGGCTTTCTTCACTGCCTGCTGAACCTGCATGCTTCCTTTCATTGACTGATGCACTAGGACACCCAGATCTCGTTGAACTCCCCCTCCTCCTCCCAAAGTCCATAGTAGTAGTAGTTTCCTAAAAGTGACAACACAGATGTTCAGGGTGGTGACGAAGGCGTGTGGCATGTTTGCCTTAATGGGTCAAAGCTGCCAATATTACAAGTTAGGATGTTATGTTGCAACTGTACAAAGCACTGGTTAGACCACAGAAGGAATGGGTGACATTTCGGGTCGAGACCCTTCTTCAGGATAAAGGGAATAACGGTTAGTGCAGGATAAAGTCCAGTAAAGTATGATTAAAGGTAGTTGAAGGTTTTCCAATGAGGTCAGGTGTAGTTGGTGAAATGATGGCCTGTGTAACTTGGTGCCTTGTTTTTGTTCCTGGCCCCCAGGAGCGGCGGCAGCCTTTCCAGGTGGACGAATACCCGCCACTACCTGACTATGAGCCCAGGCTGTTGGAGATGGAGCAGAGTGTGTTTGTGGTGAAGGCTCGCGGCCTGCCCTGGTCGTGCTCTGTGGACGACGTGATGGAGTTTTTCTCGGGTAAGCAATTTACTTCAACTACGCATGCTCTTTTATTTCTTCCTGACAGCAGCCGTTTAAAGGTGTCCCTAAAATATATCCTCGTGTCAGAATTAACATAGAACGGTACAGCACGGGCCCACAATGTGCCAAACGAGATGGGCGGCACGGTGGCGCAGCGGTAGAGCTGCTAACTCTCAGCGCCGGAGACCCGGGTTCCATCCCGACTACGGGTGCCGCCTGTACACAGTTTGTACCTTCTCCCCGTGACCTGCGTGGGTTTTCTTCAGGTGCTCCAGTTTCCTCCCACACTACAATGAAGTACAGGTTTGTAGGTTAATTGGCTTTGGTCAAATTGTAAATTGTCCCTGGCATTTAGGATGGTGCTAGTGCACTGGTCGGCAGGGACTCGGTGGACCGAAGGGCCTGTTTCCGCGCTGTACCTCTAAAGGCAAAAGTAAAGTCTAAATTCAATCAAAGATAGACACAAGAAGCTGGAGTAACTCCGCGGGGCAGGCAACACCTCTGGAGAGAAGGAATGGGTGACGTTTTTTGTGTCTATCTTCGGTTTAAGCCCCCAGCATCTGCAGTTCCTTCCTACTCTAAATTCAATCAGGCAGCTAATCAGTTGTCGTTAAAGCTGCAACTGAATGTAATCTCGCCTCATGGGCTGACCAGCATCAAATTATCCCCAGCAAGCCCTTGTGTACGAGCCAAAGCTCACCAGTCTGGTGAGTGCACACCCTGGTCTCCCCACTGCCCCGGTCTCTCTCCCCACTGCCCTGGTCTCCCCACTGCCCTGGTCTCCCCATTGCCCCGGTCCCCCCCCCCCCCCCGCCCCGGTCTTCCCCCCCCCCCCCCCTGCCCCGGTCTTCCCCCCCCCCCCCCCGCCCCGGTCTTCCCCCCCCCCCCCCCCCCCCCTGCCCCGGTCTCTCCCCCCACTGCCCTGGTCTCCCCCCCCACTGCCCCGGTCTCCCCCTCCCACCACTGCCCCGGTCTCCCCCCCCCCACACTGCCCCGGTCTCTCTCCCCACTGCCCCGGTCTCCCCAGCCACTGCCCCGGTCTCTCTCCCCACTGCCCCGGTCTCCCCCCCCACTGCCCCGGTCTCTCCCCCACTGCCCCGGTCTCTCTCCCCACTGCCCCGGTCTCTCTCCCCACTGCCCCGGTCCCTCTCCCCACTGCCCCGGTCTCCCCCCCACTGCCCCGGTCTCTCCCCCACTGCCCCGGTCTCTCTCCCCACTGCCCATTCCTGACCTGCTGTGTATTTCTAAGAATTAGTTTAGAGATACAGTATGGAAACAGGGCCCAGGTCTTTGGGGCATGGGAGGAAACCGGAGCACCAAATTTGAGGAAGGACGTCCTTGCTATTGAGGCAGTGCAGCGTAGGTTCACAAGGTTAATTCCCGGGATGGCGGGACTGTCACATAGACAGCACCCAAGGTCAGGATGGATCCCGGGTCTCTGGCCCTGAGAGGCAGCGGCTCTACCCGCTGCACCATTGTCTCGTCCAGATGGTCAATGTTCTGCCTTCAATGCATTTTGAGTGCCTACACACAGTCATACTGCAAGGAAACAGGCCCTTCGGCCCAACTCATCCATGCCGTCCAAGGTCACCTAACTATACTCGTCCCACCTGCCCCTGCTTAGCCCATATCCCTCTAAACCTGAACGTCAAATTGTTTTTAAATGTTGTTATAGTACCTGCCTCAACTGCCTCCTCCAGTAGCTTGTTCCATACAACCACCACTCTGTGTGAAAAAGTTGCCCCTCAGGTACCTGTTATATATTTCCCCTCTCACCTTAAACCTATGTCCTCTAGTTCTTGATTCTCTTACTTAATTGTGCATTTCCCCTCATGATTTTATACACCTCTATACAATCACCACTCAGCCTCCTGTGCTCCAAGTCATAGCCTACCAAACCTCTTCCTCGAGTCCTGACAATATGCTGGTAAATTATCTCTGCACTCTTTACCTTAAGCCTATGTGCTCTGGTTCCTGATTCCCCGACTACGGGTACTGTCTGTACGGAGTTTGTACGTTCTCCCCGTGACCTGCGTGGGTTTTCTCCAAGATCTTCAGTTTCCTCCCACACTCCAAAGACGTGCAGGTTTGTTGGTTAATTGGCTTGGTATAAATGTAAATATTGGTCACTAGCGTGTGTGGGGTAGTGTTAATGTGCGGGGATCGCTTGGTCGGCGTGGAGGGCCTGTTTCTGTGCTGCATCTCGAAACTAGACTACTCTGGGTAGAAGATTGTGCATTCACCCACTTGCCTGCCCTCATGAGTTGTGAATCGGTGGAATTCTCTGCCTCAGAAGACAGAGGAGGCCAATTCTCTGGATGCTTTCAAGAGAGAGCTAGATAGAGCTCTTAATGATATGGGGAGAAGGCAGGAACAGGGTACTGATTGTGGATGATCAGCCATGATCACAGTGAATGGCGGTGCTGGCTCGAAGGGCCTCCTGCACCTATTGTCTATTGTCATGATTGTGCACTGGTGAGTGGGTTCTGTTCTGCTGTGTTGGACTGGTGTGGATGTCTGTCTGTCTGTCTGTGTCCCAGGGCGGGGTGTGGTGCTGAAGGTTGGACTGCGGATGGGGTTTGATTTCCCTGTCCCCCCGTTGCAGATTGTGCACTGGTGAGTGGGTTCTGTTCTGTGTGGATGTCTGTCTGTCTGTCTGTCCCAGGGCGGGGTGTGGTGCTGAAGGTTGGACTGGTGTGGATGTCTGTCTGTCTGTCTGTCTGTCCCAGGGCGGGGTGTGGTGCTGAAGGTTGGACTGCGGATGGAGTTTGATTTCCCTGTGTCCCCCGTTGCAGATTGTGGAGTGGTGAGTGGTGTCGGGGGCGTGCACTTCCTTTGTAACCGAGCCGGCAAGCCCAGTGGGGAAGCGATTATTGAACTGCAGTCGGCAGAGGATGTCCGCAAGGCTCTGGAGAAGCACAGAAAGTACCTGGGGCAGCGCTACATTGAAGGTAGGCTGAAACGTGATCATAATCATACTTTATTAGCCAAGTGTGCTTTGCAACATACGAGGAACGTCATTTCCCACACAGTCATACCAATAAAAAGCAACAGGACACACAAAATACATTTGAACATGAACATCCACCACAGTGACTCCTCCACATTCCTCACTGTGATGGAAGGTGAAAAACAGTTCAATCTCTTCCCTTCTTTGTCCTCCCGCGGTCGGGGGCCTCGAGCCTTCCGTTGACGGGACGATCTTGACTCCCGTAGCCGGCGGTCGGGCCCTCATGTCGGGGCGATCAAACTCCTGCATCGGGGGGGATCTCAGCTCCCCCGCACCGGGCGATCTACCCCTGGGTCGGGGCTGGTCGAACCTCGTGCGGCCTGGAGCTTCCCGACATCGGTCTCCACCCGAGACTGCGAGCTCCTCGGTGTTGAAGTCCACAGGCCGCGGTTGGAGCGTTGATCCCAGGCACGAGATCGCAGGCTCCGATGGTAAGTCCACGTGGGGCTCAAAGTCAGTCTCGAGCAAGGCCGCCAGCTCTACGATGTTAGGCCGCAGAGCGACCGGAGATACGATCCGCAAAACAATCGCATCTCCCGCAAGGTAAGAGATTGAAAAAAAGAGGGGAACAAATCAGGTCAATGCACAGTCTTTTGCCCAGAGTAGCGGAATCGAGGATGAGGACATAGGTTTAAGGCGAGGGGGGGAAAAGATGTAATAGGAACCTGAAGGGTAACTTCTTTACACAAAGGGTGGTGGGTGTGTGGAACGAGCTGCCGGAGGAGGTAGTTGAGGCAGGTACTATCATAACCTTTTAGAGACAATAGACAATAGGAGTAGGCCATTCGGCCCTTCGACTGTGATCATGGCTGATCATCCACAATCAGTATCACCTTCCGTCCAGGTACAAAGAACAAATGAGTAAAAGGATCAAGGAATATGAACGGAGAGGCACGGGACTCTTCAAGTTGTAACAGGGGATGGAAAGCTGGGAGAAGTGAGCAGAATAATTTATTGTTCATACTGTGGAGGTGAGACCCATCCAAGCTGAATGATGTGCACATTGGAGGTACAGCACCTCATATTCCCCTGGAGTGCCTCTCAACCCAACGCTATGAATGTTAAATTCTTCAATATTAGATCACTAACCAACCACCACCCCACCCTACAAACTATAGGCGGTCACGGTGGCGCAGTGGTAGAGTAGATGGGACATGTTGGTTGGTGTGGGCAAGTTCACAAGTGATGGGAGCAGAATTAGGCCAATTAGTAATTGAGGCATGTACTATAACAACATTCAAAAGGCATTTGGACAGGTACATGGATAGGAAAGTTGTAGAGGGATAAGGGCCAAACATGGACAGGTGAGACTGGTATAGATGGGACATGTTAGTTGGCACGGGCAAGTTGGGCCGAAGGGCCTATTTCCGTGCTGTGTGACTGACTATTTAATAGGAACTTGAGGGGCAACTTTTTCACACAGAGGGTGGTGGGTGTATGGAACGATCTGCCAGAGGAGGTAGTTGAGGCTGGGACTACAACAACATTTAAGAGAAACTTGGGCAGGGACATGGATAGTGTATGTTTTTAGTGTTCTTTAGCTTGTTTTATGTGGGGGGGGGGGGGGGGAGTTGGTGGAAACTTTCTCGTCTCTTACTTTGACGGAGATGCGATTTTGTTTCCTTTATTGTATCTCCGTCCGCACTGCGGCCTAACATCGAGGAGTTGGCGGCCTCTTGCTGGAGACCGGGTTTGAGAGCTCCACCGCGGGGAGCCTAAGGGACTTTAACGTCTCGTAGCCCACCATCCCTTTGCCAGGGATCGACCTCGGAGCTCCAACCGTGGGTGCTTGCGGACAACATCACGGAGCCCGCGGTCTCTGGTCAGAGACTGACATCGGGAACTCCAGCCCCAGGAATTTCGATCGCCCCGACGCGGGAGTTTCGATCGCCCCGAGGCGGGAGTTTCGATCACCTCGAGGCGGGAGTTTCGATCGCCCCGAAGTGGGAGTTTCGATCATCCCGAGGCGGAGGCTTCCTCTGCCGGCTGCAGGGGCTTCAGCCGCCCCGACACAGGAGCTTCGATGGATGGTTCAACTGCCCCGACTGCGGGAGAATAAAGAGGAAGAGGGCTGGACATTTATTGCCTTCCATCACCGTGAGGAACGTGGGCAATCCGCTGTGGTGGATGTTTATGTTAACTTTTCTGCAGTTGTGTGTCTTGTGGCTTTTTTCCGTCTGGCTATATGGTGATTCGCATGTCACTGTACCTTGTGGTACATGTGACCATAAAAGACCTTTGAAACCTTTGAGCCACCGTTTCTCTCTCTGCCCTTAGTTTTTGAGCTAAGCAGCAGTGATGTGGACTTCCTTCTGAAGCGCCTCCACTCGGGTGGCAAGGAGATGCCGGACGGCTGTGTTGTCCGCCTGAGGGGGCTCCCGTTTAGCTGCAGCACCGAGGACATCGCTCTCTTCTTTGCCGGTTAGTTGATCCTCTCTACTCACTCTTGTCCCCTTGTTAGAAACATTGGTACACGCCCGCACATCTTTGGGATGTTTGGATCAGTTTAGTGATACAGCACGGAAACAGGCCCTTCGGCCCACCGGGTCCGCGCCGACCAGCGATCCCCGCACATTAACACCATCCAACACCCACTAGGGACAATTTTTACATTTAACAAGCCAATTAACCTACAAACCTGCACGTCTTTGGAGTGTGGGAGGAAACCGAAGATCTCGGAGAAAACCCACGCAGGTCACGGGGAGAACGTACAAACTCCGTACAGACAGCACCCGTAGTCGGGATGGAACCCGGGTCTCCGGCGCTGCATTCGCTGTAAGGCGGCAACTCTACCGCTGCACCACCGTGCCGCTTAAAATGTGGGAGGAAGCCAGACCTAAGAAACCACCTTTAGGGCAGCACGGTGGCGCAGCGGTAGAGTTGCTGCTTCACAGTGCAAGAGACCAGGGTTCAATCCTGACTACGGGTGCTGTCTATGCGGAGTTTGTGCGTTCTCCCCGTGACCGCGTGCGTTTTCTCTGGGCACTTTGGTTTTCTCCCACATTCAAGACATGCAGGTTTGTAGGTTAATTGGCCCAAGTGTGTAGGATAGCGTTAGTGTACGGGGTGATCGTTGATCGGCGTGGTTTTGGTGGGCCAAAGAGCCTGTTTCCACGCTGTATCTCAATTGAACCTGGTCAGGTAGATGGATATAGTGGTTTATATAGGTTTATAGTGACATGGGCCAAACACAGACAAATGGGACACAGATCAGGCTTCTTGGTTGGCAGGGGTGAGTTGGGCTGAAGGACCTATTTCTGTGCAGTATGACTGAAATATCCATACAGCTTTGTTGAGAAACTATACCCACAGATGCTGCTCATCCCACTGGGTTTCCCAGCAAACAATACCTTTGTTGTCTGAAAAGATGAAAGGCGGAGGAAAAATGGTTTGAGCTTTTGATCAGAAATTTGACGTTTTCCTTGTCAGAAGGAATGGAAGAAAGACCCGAGTTACCATGGTTATTAATGATGGTTTAGTTTAGTTTAGTATAGAGATACAGCACGGAAACAGGCCCTTCGGCCCACTGGGTCCGCACCGACCAGTGATCCCAGCACACTAACACTATCCTACACCCACTAGGGACAATGTTTACATTTACCAAGCCAATTAACCTACAAACCTGCACGTCTTTGGAGTGTGGGAGGAAACCGAAGATCTCGGAGAAAACCCACGCAGGTCACTGGGAGAACGTACAAACTCCGTACAGACAGCACCCGTAGTCGGGATGGAACCTGGGTCTCCGGCGCTGCATTCGCTGTAAGGCAGCAACTCTACCGCTGCGCCACCGTGACCGCCATTTTAAAACTGCTTCACTAAACAGTGACGTGCCAATTGTCTCGCTGTTCCTTCTTGACGTTGCTTCTTCTCGTGGAGTGCGGGTTCCCACATCTGCTGTGGATGACAACCAGTATCTAATTGCACTTCAGATAGTGTGAAGCACCATCAATGCTGCCTTTAGTTTAGACTAGTTTAGAGATACAGCATAGAAATGGACCCTTTGGCCCACTGAGTCCGTGCCGGCTAGTGAGCACTCCTACACCAAGGTAGACACAGAATGCTGGAGTAACTCAGCGGGTCAGGCAGCATCTCTGGAGAATATGGACACAGAGTGCTGGAGTAACTCAGCGGGTCAGGCAGCATCTCTGGAGAACATGGACACAGAGTGCTGGAGTAACTCAGCGGCTCAGGCAGCATCTCTGGAGAACATGGACACAGTGCTGGAGTAACTCAGCGGGTCAGGCAGCATCTCTGGAGAACATGGACACAGAGTGCTGGAGTAACTCAGCGGCTCAGGCAGCATCTCTCTCGAGAAGGAATGGGTGACGTTTCAGGTCAAGACCTTTCTCCTCCCTTTAAGCACTCGTACACTAGCTCTATCCTGCACATTAGCGACAATTTACAGGAGCCAATTAACCTACAAACATGCACATTTTTGGAATGTGGGGGGAAACTACCTAAGAGAGAGTTAGATAGAGCTCTAGAGGCTAGCGGAATCAAGGGGTATGGGGAGAAGGCAGGCACGGGTTACTGATTGTGGATGATCAGCCATGATCACAATGAATGGCAGTGCTGGCTCGAAGGGCCAAATGGCCTCCTGCACCTGTTTTCTATGTTTCTATGAAACAGGAGCACCCGGAGAAAGCGCAGGATGGAACCGGGTTCGCTGGCGCTGTAAGCCATCAGCTCTACCGCTGTGCCTTTAGCAGGGTGAGCCATAGGCTCAGTGCAGCTCCACAGTATGCACGCTGCAACCTGACATACGTACTCTGTGAGAGCACACCTCGCTGGACAGTGCCGACTGCCTGGAGTTCTGGATACCTGGAGAACATGGATGGGTGATGCTCCTGTATAGGCCTGTATACACTGGTATACACCTATTGTCTATTGTCCCCAGGCGGTAGATTTGTGTCCCGACCCCCTCCTTCAGACTGGTGTAAAGTAGCTTCTGCTCTATCTTGCATTTGCTGAATTCCAGAGAGCCCGTCATTTGTGATTCCAGCAGGAACTGAAGCGTGTGTGTTCAGAATCACTCCACGTGCAGCTGGCAGAGTGGAGGGATCCTCATTACTACGTTTCACCCTTTATCCTGTATCTGCCCACTGTGGAAGGCTTGATTGTAATTATAGAATTACATAGACAATAGGTGCAGGAGGAGGCCATTTGGCCCTTCCAGCCAGCACCGCCATTCATTGTGATCATGGCTGATCATCCACAATCAGTAACCCGTGCCTGCCTTCTCCCCATATCCCTTGATTCCGCTAGCCCTTAGAGCTCTATCTAACTCTTTTAAATCCATCCAGTGAATTGGCCTCCACTGCCCTCTGTGGCAGAGAATTCCACAAATTCACAACTCTGGGTGAAAAAGTTTTTTCTCACCTCAGTTTTAAATGGCCTCCCCTTTATTCTTAGACTGTGGCCCCTGGTTCTGGACTCCCCCAACATTGGGAACATCTTTCCTGCATGATGCTGGATACAGCATCGTGTATAGTCTTTTCGCTGACTGGATAGAACGCAACAAAAAGGCATTTCATTCTACCTCGGGTACACGTGACAATAAACTAAACGAAGCTAAACATTCTCCATTGGCAGTCCAGATTATGATTTACAGAGTCCTACAGCGTGGAAACGGGTCCTTCAGCCCAACTTGGCGCCTTAGAATTGCTGCCTTACAGACCCAGAAGCCCAGGTTCGATCCTGACCATGGGTGCTCTCTGTGTGGGGTTTGTACGTTCTTCCTGTGATCGTGGAATTTCTCCGGGTGCTCCAGTTTCCTTTCCCATTCCCAAGACGTGCAGGTTTATAGATGAATTGGCTTCTCTAAGTGGCCCCTAGTGTGTGTAGGGTAAAACTAGTGCGAATGGGTGATCGATGGTCGGCACGGACTCGGTGGGCTGAAGGGACTGTTTCCGTGATGGATCTCTAAACTGAACTAAACTAAACTAAAGACCTAGCCTGCCCGACCTCTCCCGATAGCTCAGGCCCTCGGGTCCAGGCAACATCCTGCTGAATCTGCTTTGCCCTCGTTCCTGCTCCTTTCTGCAGGCCGCGAGGGGCGAGGGTTGGGGCACTGGATCGGTGAACACTGTGAGCCAGTGACCACAGCACCGCCCCCGGGTTCTCTGAACTTACTCCCCTTTGTGAACGTTCACTTCACTACAGGTTTGGCGATTGTAGAAGACGGTGTGATCATGAACAAAGATCACCGCGGCAGGAACACTGGCGATGCCATCGTTCAGTTTACATCTCCGGAGATGGCAGAGCGAGCCCTGGCAAAGGACCGAGAGATAATCGGATCCAGGTACGTAACGGATCAACAATACGAGTGCTAAGGTCGGCTCAGGAAGCGGCACATGGGGGCAAGTACTCTGATGAGCTTCGTCTGTTATTGTCCGTTATTGGAGGTGCTATTGCGTGCAATTCATGGCCGCAGAAGGCTGTACAGGCCAAGTCAATTGATATTTTTAAGGCAGAGAAAGATAGATTCTTAATTAGTATGAGTAGACAATAGACAATAGGTGCAGGAGGAGGCCATTCGGCCCTTCGAGCCAGCACCGCCATTCAATGTGATCATGGCTTATCATTCTCAATCAGTACCCCATTCCTGCCTTCTCCCCATACCCCCTGACTCCGCTATCCTTAAGAGCTCCATCCAGCTCTCTCTTGAATGCATTCAGAGAATTGGCCTCCACTGCCTTCTGAGGCAGTGAATTCCACAGATTCACAACTCTCTGACTGAAAAAGTTCTTAGAATGTCAGGGGTTATGGGAAGAAGGCACGGTGGCGCAGCGGTAGAGTTGCTGCCTTACAGCGAATGCAGCGCCGGAGACCCGGGTTCCATCCCGACTACGGGCGCCGTCTGTAAGGAGTTTGTACGTTCTCCCCGTGACCTGCGTGGGTTTTCTCCGAGATCTTCGGTTTCCTCCCACACTCCAAAGACGTACAGGTATGTAGGTTAATTGACTGGGTAAATGTAAAAAATTGTCCCTAGTGTGTGTAGGATAGTGTTAGTGTGCGGGGATCGCTGGGCGGCGCGGACTTGGTGGGCCGAAAAGGCCTGTTTCCACGCTGTATCTGAAATATGAAATAAAATATAAATATGAGAATGGGGTTGAGAGGGAAAGATCAGCCATGATTGAATGGCAGAGTAGACTAGATGGGCCAAATGACCTAATTCTGCTCCTATTACTTATGACCTATGACTTAACATAGAAACATAGAAAATAGGTGCAGGAGAAGGCCATTTGGCCCTTCCAGCCAGCACTGCCATTCATTGTGATCACGGCTGATCATCCACAATCAGTAACCCGTGCCTGCCTTCTCCCCATATCCCTTGATTCCACTAGCCCCTAGAGCTCTATCTAACTCTTTTAAATTCATCCAGTGAATTGGCCTCCACCGCCTTCTGTGGCAGAGAATTCCACAAATTCACAAGTCTCTGGGTGAAAAAGTTCCTTCTCACCTCAGTTTTAAATGGCCTCCCCTTTATTCTTAGACTGTGGCCCCTGGTTCTGGACTCCCCCAACATTAGGAACATTTTTCCTGCATCTAGTTTGTCCAGTCCTTTTATAATTTTATACGTCTCTATAAGATCCCCTCCCACTTATGATCCAGTCGGTGGAAAGACTATACGTGATTACAATTAAGCCGTCCACAATGTATAGACACAGGATAGTGAAAATAGCGTTTAGTCCAGTAAAGTCCGATTAAAGATAGTCCAAGGGTCTCCAATGAGGTAGATGGGAGGTCAGGACCGCTCTCTAGTTGGTGGTAGGATGGTTCGGTTGCCTGATAACAGCCGGGAAGAAACTGTCCCTGAATCTGGAGGTGTGTGTTTTCAAACCTTTGTACCTCTTGCCTGATGGGAGAGGGGAGAAGTGGGCGTGACCGGGGGTGAGACTGGTTCTTGATTATGCTACTGGCCTGGCTGAGGCAGCGTGAGGTGTAGATGTAGTCAGTGGAGGGAGGTTGGTTTGTGTGTGTGATGGTCTGGGCTGCGTCCACAACTCTCTGCAATTTGCTACAGTCTTGGATGGATCTGTTTCTGAATTGTCGGGGCATGCATGGATCAATGAGTGGATTATATGAGAGGATCAGGTTTTGGCAAAAGGACACAAGGTGATCAATACGGCACTCACCACCCTCTGTGTAAATAAAAAAACTTGCTCCACATATTTCTTTCAAACATTGCCCCTCTCATCTTATGCCCTCTGGTATTTGACGTTAACACTCCGGGGGAAAATGTTCTGACTGTCTACCGCCTCTTATAATTTTACACACGTCTATCAGGTCTCCCCTCAACCTCTGGCGTTTCAGAGAAAACAATCCAAGTCTGTCCAACCACCCTCTGTAGCTTTCAAGGATTTTGGATCTTAGATAGGAAAGGTTTGGAAGGATTTGGGCCAAGGACAGGCAAAGGGGTCTAGCTTACATGGGGCATCATGGACGAGTTGGACTGAAGGGCCTGTTTCTGTGCTGTACGACTATGCTTCAGGATTACAAGCTGTAGAACACTTTAATACAGGAGATGGTGAAGACTAACTTGCTCAACATTTCAGGAGGACATAAAAAGAAATGGTAGGTTGCGGAGAGAGAGTAAGAACATATGAATGCAGAGCATAGGGTGGCACGGTGGCGCAACGGTAGAGTTGCTGCCTTTCAGCGAATGCAGCGCCGGAGACCCGGGTTCCATCCCGATTACGGGCGCTGTCTGTACGGAGTTAGTACGTTCTCCCCGTGACCTGCTTGGGTTTTCTCTGAGATCTTCAGTTTTCTTCCACACTCCAAAGACGTGCAGGTTTGTAGGTTAATTGGCTTGGTAAATGTAAAAATTGTCCCTAATGGGTGTAGGATAGTGTTAATGTGCAGGGATCGCTGGTCGGTGTGGGCCGAAGGGCCTGTTTCCGCGCTGTATCTCTAAACAAAGTGCTGGAGATACTCGGCGGGCCAGGCAGCATCTCTGGAGAAAAAGGATGGGTCTTAAGTGTGTTTGTTTTTCTCTGGTTAGATACATTGAAATATTTCGGAGCACCAAGAGCGATCTTCGTCCGTACGCCGGCCCCTCGAAGAAAATGTCTCGTTCAGTCACCTCTCAGGATGCGGTCACAGACAACGAAAGCTGCAACATGGCAAACAGTGACAATGGCCACATGATGGAGAGCAATGGAGACGTCCAGAGCGGTAAGACATGTTACGGACTACGGTGAATGAACGATTAGGGGGGGGGGGGTAGAGCCGCTGGCGCACAGATGGCAAAGGCCGGTCACGGTGGCGCAGCGGTAGAGTTGCCGCCTTGCAACGAATGCAGCGCCAGAGACCCGGGTTCCATCCCCACTACGGGCGCTGTCTGTACGGAGTTTGTACGTTCTCCCCGTGACCTGCGTGGGTTTTCTCCAAGATCTTCGGTTTCCTCCCACACTCCAAAGACGTGCAGGTTTGTGGGTTAATTGGCTTGGTAAATGTAGAAATTGTCCCTAGTGGGTGTAGGATAGTGTTAATGTGCGGGGATCGCTGGTCGGCTCAAAGGGGGCCGAAAGGGCCTGTTTCCGCACAGTTTGAAGAAGGGTCTCGACCCGAAATGTCACCCACTCCTCCTCTCCCGAAATGTCACCCACTCCTCCTCTCCCGAGATGCTGCCTGAGCCGCTGAGTTACTCTAGCATATCTTGGATTTTAACCAGCATCTGCGTTTTTTCCTAGTCACAAGGAGCAGCAGGTGCTTGTTTTTTAAAAAAAAGGCTTGCACCAACTTGTACTGTTTGCTCTCAAAGTTTTGTGTTTTGTGTTTTGTCAACAGTGCAGCTGTCTAAAGACGATGTGGAATCTAATCACTGCATTCAGCGGTCGGATGTGCATAACGTCCATATGAGGGGGCTCCCATTTCGAGTTAATGGACAGGACGTTGTTAAAGTAAGTGTCTGCGTGTTCTCTGCTTGATTAACTGTGACACTCGCCCCATCGCTGCTGTTTGATTTGACAGGGAGTCACAGAGCCGAACAGCACAGCAACAGGCCCCTCGGCCCAACTTGCTCACACCGGCCAACATGCCCCAGCTACACTGGTCCCACCTGCTTGAGTTTGCCCCATATCCTCCCGAAACATGTCCTATCCATGTACCTGTCCAAATGTTTCACTAACAATGTGATAACAATTGAAACGTATAAGATTATTAAGGGATTGGACAGGTTAGCGGCAGGAAACATGTTCCAATGTTGGGGGAGTCCAGAACCGGGGGCCACAGTTTAAGAATAAGGGGTAGGCCATTTATAACGGAGATGAGGAAAAACTTTTTCAGTCAGAGAGTTGTGAATCTGTGGAATTCTCTGCCTCAGATGGCAGTGGAGGCCAATTCTCTGGATGCTTTCAAGAGAGAGCTAGATAGAGCTCTTAAGGATAGCGGAGTCAGGGGGTATGGGGAGAAGGCAGGAACGGGGTACTGATTGTGAATGATCAGCCATGATCACATTGAATGGTGGTGCTGGCTCGAAGGGCCGAATGGCCTCCTCCTGCACCTATTGTCTGTTGTCTATTGATAGTACCTCCCTCAACTAACTCCTCCGGCAGCTCGTTCCATACACCCATCACCCTCTGTAAAAGAGTTACCCCTTAGGTTCCTATTAAATCCCCCCCCCCCCCCACCTTAACCTTGTGTGTCTGTATGCTACTACTATACTCATGTACTGTATCTGAGATGCTTATCTAAGATTTATCTAGTTTAGTTTAGAAATACAGCGCGGAAACAGGCCCTTCAGCCCACCGGGTCCGCGCCGACCAGCAATCCCCGCACATTAACACTATCCCACACCCACTGGGGACACTGTTTACATTTACCAAGCCAATTAATCTACAAACCTGCACGTCTTTGGAGTGCTTATGTATAATAATACTTGCACTGAATTATAAAAAATAGAATTCCATGTACCTTGGTACATGTGACTGAACCCCTCACCTTAAACCTATGTCCTCTGGTTCTTGATTCCTCTACTCTGGGTAACAAACTCTGTGCATCTACCCAATCTAAACCCCTCATGATTTTGCACACCTCTACAAGATCACCCCTCACTCATCCTCCTGCACTGCTAGGAATAGAGTCCCGGCCTGCTCAACCTCTCCCTATAGCTCAGGCCCTCGTGTCCTGGCAACATCCTTGTCAATCTTCTCTTCAGCAGTGTGCGTTTGGGTTCAGGCGACAGACGGTTATGTCTGATTAACGTAGGAAACGACTCATGCGATGATCCAGTCTTTGTATGATCCACATTTATCCCAGGCTGCTGCTGCTGCTGCTGCTTCATGCGTCTGCCTTGGCTGTTTAAGTCAAGCTTTTTTGTTGCGTGCTATCCAGTCAGTGGAAATACAATACATGATTACAATCAAGGCGTCTACTGGGTACAGATACAGAATGAAGGGAATAACGTTTAGTAGTGCATGATAAAGTCCAATTAGAGATAGTGCGAGGGTCTCCAATGAGGTAGCTGGGAGTTCAGGACCGCTCTCTGGTTGGTGATGGCTCCATTGTAATCATGACCATCTTTTCGCTGAAAGACAACAGTGACACAGTGTGGAAACAGGCCCTTCGGTCCACAGAATGTGGACCGACCAGCGATCACCCCGTACACTAGCACTATCCTACACACACTAGGGACAGTTTACAAATTTATAGAAGCCAATTAGCCTGCACGCCTTTGGAGTGCGGGAGGAAACCGGAGCGCCCAGAGAAAACCCACGCAGGTCACGGGGAGAACGGACAAACACCATACAGGCAGCACCTGTAGTCAGGATCAAACCCGAGTCTGGCGCTGTGAGGCAGCAGCTCTACCGCTGTGCCACCGTGACGCCCGTACAATAATAACATTTAAAAGACATTTGGACATGTGGACGGATAAGGGTTTTTTCTCTCTCTCTCTCTCTCTCTCTCTCTCTCGTTTATTATATTGTTTACATATTCTGTTGTGCTGCTGCAAGTAAAAATGTCATTGTTCTATAGAAATAGAAAATAGGTGCAGGAGGAGGCCATTCGGCCCTTCGAGCCAGCACCGCCATTCATTGTGATCATGGCTGATCATCCACAATCAGTAACCCGTGCCTGCCTTCTCCCCATATCCCTTGATTCCACTAGCCCCTAGAGCTCTAACTCTCTTTTAAATCCATCCAGTGAATTGGCCTCCACTGCCTTCTGTGGCAGAGAATTCCACAAATTCACAACTCTCTGGGTGAAAAAGTTTAATCTCACCTCAGTTTTAAATGGCCTCCCCTTTATTCTTAGACTGTGGCCCCTGGTTCTGGACTCCCCCAACATTGGGAACATTTTTTCTGCATCTGCATCTGTCCTTTTATAATTTTATACGACTCCATAAGATCCCCTCTCATCCTTCTAAACTCCAGTGAATACAAGCCCACTCTTTCCAATCTTTCCTCATATGACAGTCTGGGACATATGCCAACTAAAATACTCTTGACTCTTGTAAGGTTGAGAGGGATTCGGGGCAAAAGCAGGCAAATGGGACCAGCAAAGATGGGGATCTTGGTGGGCATGGACAGGTTGGGCCGAAGGGCCTGTTTCTGTGCCGTATGACTCCACAATAAGACCGCGTACAATGTACCATATCAGGTCAGAAACACTGGGCAGCAGCTGCTGACTTGGTGTCCCCATGCAGGTCACAGCTGTGTCAAAGTTCTGTGTGCTGCATAATGTGCATGATAATCTGAAAGTTGGCGTTTGTGTGTGTGAGGCCTGATACTGACAGGCCCTGTGGGGAGGAGTTGCTGTGATTGACGTGTGTCTGCTGCAGTTTTTTCAGCCCCTGAAGACAGTGAGGATTATAGTGGAGTACGGGCCTGACGGGAAGGCCACTGGAGAGGCTGACGTGCATTTTGCCACACACGAAGATGCTGTTGCTGCCATGACCAAGGATAAATCACACATGCGTAAGCACTCTTATAGTCTAGTTTAGTTTAGAGATACAGCGCGGAAACAGGCCCTTTGGCCCACCGAGTCCGCGCCGACCAGCGATCCCCACACACTAACACTACTCTTGACTTGCGTTTACTTGCCCTCAATGCCAATGCCTTGCTTTGACTTGCCTTTAATGCCTTGCCTTTCCTCGCCTTGCCTCCAATACCTTGTCTTTAATGCCTTGCCTTGCCATCAATGCCTAGGTTTGCTAGGTTTGAGCGCAGCGAATGCAACGCCGGAAACCCGGGTTCCATCCCGACTACGGGTGCTGTCTGTATGGAGTTTGCACGTTCTGCCCGTGACCTGAGTGGGTTTTCTCCGAGATCTTCGGTTTCCTCCCACACTCCAAAGACGTGCAGGTTCGTAGGTTAATTGGCTTGGTAAATGTAAAAATTGTCCCTAGTTGGTGTAGGATAGTGTTAGTGTGCGGGGATCGCTGGTCGGCGCGGACCCGGTGGGCCGAAAGGCCTGTTTCCGCGCTGTATCTCTAAACGTGACAATAATAATCCTAAAGGTGATATTTACACAGCAAGAATATGACTACTTCAGAAGTTAATGTTGAATCTACTTTGACCGTCCATGCTGGCAGCGCGTTGCTGGAATGTCAAAGACCAGAGATTAGCTATTAAGTGAGGTGAGGCAAACTTAGATTGGTTATTCTGGAGCGTCGGAGGTTGTGGGGAGCCCTGATGGAAGTCTATCAAATTAGTTTCGTTTCGAGAAGCAGTGCGGAAACAGGCCCTTCGGCCCACCGAGTCCATGCCGACCAGCGATCCCCGCACACTAACACTATAATAATAATAATAATAATAACTTTATTTATCTTGCACTTTTCATGCAATGAATGCAGCCCAGTGCTTTCCATAAAAACAAACACATGTCTAAACAAAGATACAATTTAAAACAGTAACGACATAGGCTGTTAATAGCATACAAAGCACAGATTTACATAAAAATTTTAAATATAAAATTGAGAGTGTAAAACGACACACAGTAAAATCAGTTAAAAGCTAGATTTGAAAGATACTAGACCAAGTGGGCCCAAACCTCTCCTGTATTGGTGCAGCACCCTCTCCTCCCCCCTACCCCCTCCCATCCCTCCCCCTTACCCCGTTCCCCTCCCCCACTCCATCCCCCTTATCCTCCCTCCTCCCCCTCCCTCCACCCCCTCCGTCCTTCCCCCCTCCCTCCCTAGGAGATAAATTTAAACTTTAAAGTGTGAATAACTTTATAAATATAACACCGATTTCAATGAAACTTCTTCCATTAGCACCAATGGGACGACGGTGAGTAAGGTGGGCCTAGAATTGTTGTGCTATCCTGTACCGTTTTGGCTGTAGTTCAGGAACAAACAAACAAACAAACGAGAGTTTTAGTGTATAGATGTTTTCATCTGTCGTTTAAAAATGTCACCTGACTTGGCGTCTCTCATAACCCTGGGCAGGGACAATTTACAACTCTACCAAGCCAATTAGCCTACAATCCTGCACGTCTTTGGAATGTGGGAGGAAACCGGAGCACCCAGAGAAAACCCACGTGGTCACAGGCAGAACATACAAACTCTGTGCAGACAGCACCCGTAGTCGGGATGGAACCCGGGTGTCTGGCGCTGTGCCACCACCCTGTGAGAGGCATAAATGTGGTAGATATTGCGAAGCTCTGTCCCAGGGTGGGAAGTCAATGTCTCTAGCGCACAGCTGTAAGGTCAGAGAGGGAAAGCTCAGATGAGATTTGCTGGGCATGTTTATTTTACACAGTGGTGAGGCCTGGAACATGCTGCCAGGGCTGGTTTTGAAGGCATACATTAATGGTGTTTAAGAGACTTTTCCAACTATTTTCTCCCCGCACATCTCCTTTAACATTTGACCCTCGCACCTTAAAGCCATGTCCTCTAGTCTTTAGTTATTTTTTGTTCAGAGATATAGTGCGGAAACAAGCACTTTCGGCCCACCAGCGATCGCCCAGCGATCCCCGCATATTAAAACTATCCTACACCCACTAGGGACAATGTTTACATTTACCAAGCCAATTAACCTACAAACCTGCACGTCTTTGGAGTGTGGGAGGAAACCGAAGATCTCGGAGAAAACCCATGCAGGTCACGGGGAGAACGTACAAACTCCGTACAGACAGCACCCGTAGTCGGGATGGAACCCGGGTCTCCGGAGCTGCATTCGCTGTAAGGCGGCAAGTCTACCGCTGCGCCATCTGTTGCTGTATAGTAGTTTTACATATTACAAGAGCTTCTAAACTTCCCGTCGGGTGGCGAGGCTTGAATTGTCCCTGTCCCTCTTGGGGGTTTTAGCAAGTTAATACACGGCACGGCACAGTGGTGCAGCTGCCTCACAGCGCCAGACACCCGGGTTCGATACTGACCTCGGGTGCTGTCTGTGTGCGGAGTTTGCACGTTCTCCCTGTGACCGTGTGGGTTTCCTCCGGGTGCTCCGGTTTCCTCCCACATCTCAAAGACGTGCAGGTCTATAGGTAAATTGCCCCTAGTGTGCAGGGAGTGGTTGACAAAGTGGGATAACATAGACCTAGTGTGAACGGGTGATGGATGGTTGGTGTGGGCTGAAGGGCAAGTGTCCATGCTGTATCTTTGAATCAAAATATCTTTAATGATTATTTTCTCTATTTAGCATTGTGGTGGCTGAAAGAGTCATAGATTTGTTTCTGCTGTGTTGGGTTTATATTTGTGAGTGATGGGAGTAAGGGTTGGCGAGAGAGGGAGTGTTCTGTCAAGAGTTCCGGGTAATATTAGAGGCAAGAAGCAGATTTCATACATGAGTCATGTTGATTCATAATGGCATGTTGGCCTTCAGGTATGTAGGTTAATTGGCTGGGTAAATGTAAAAATTGTCCCTAGTGGGTGTAGGATAGTGTTAATGTACGGGGATCGTTGGGCGGCACGGACATGGTGGGCCAAAAAGGCCTGTTTCCGGCTGTATATATATGATATGATATGATAATGAGAGGATTTGAGTATAGGAGTAAAGAGGTCCTTCTGCAGTTGTGCAGGGCCCTGGTGAGACTGCACCTGTGTGCAGTTTTGGTCTCCTAATTTGAGGAAGACACCCTTGCTATTAAGGCAGTGCAGCGTAGGTTCACGAAGTTAATCCCCAGGATGGCGGGACTGTCATGAGGAAAGATTGGAACGACTGGGCTTGTATTCACTGGAGTTTAGAAGGATGAGAGGGGATCTTATAGAGACATATAGCATTATGAAAGGACTGGACTAGTAAGATGCAGGAAAAAATGTTCCCAGTGTTGGGGGAGTCCAGAACCAGGGGCCACAGTCTAAGAATAAAGGGGAGGTCATTTAAAACTGGTGAGAAGAAACTCTTTCACCCAGAGAGTTGTGAATTTGTGGAATTCTCTGCCACAGAGGGCAGTGGAGGCCAATTTACTGGATGAATTTAAAAGATAGTTAGATAGAGCTCTAGGGGCTAGCGGAATCAAGGGGATATGGGGAGAAGGCAGGCACGGGTTACTGATTGTGAATGATCAGCTATGACCACAGTGAATGGTGGCGCTGGCTGGAAGGGCCGAATGGCCTCCTCCTGCACTTGTTGTCTATGTTGCTATGATTGTGGGCCATGCACAAGGCTCAGTCACTATAGGGTCATGAGCCACATCGGCTGACCTCTCATTTTCTCTAATACAGAACATCGCTACATAGAGCTCTACCTGAATTCACTGTGCTCAGGAATCACTGCCACACACAACGGTCCAGGAAATCAGGAGAAAGGTAAGGAATTACTTTCTTACTTTGTACTTTAGCGATACCGCGCGGAAACAAAGCCTGGGGCCGGCTGAGTCCGTGCGAACCAGCGATCGCCCCTTACACTCCTACATTGGCAATTTACAGACGCCAATGAACCTACAGACCTGCACGTCTTTGGGATGTGGGAGGAAACAGGAGCGCCCGGAGAAAACCCACGCAGTCACAGGGAGAACGTACAAACTCCACACAGGCAGCACCCGAAGTCAGGATCAAACCCGGGTCTCCGGCGCTGTTGGGCGGCAAATCTACCCCTGCGCCACTTTGTCACCCAAAATGTGTATGTTTTTTTTAAAAAAACAAGTCCACATTTTCCTACCTGTGATTTTCTACTCGGGTGAGTAAGGGTATTAGGGGTAATGAAATCAAGGCAAATAATCAGCATTAAACTGCGTTTCCACACTTCTGTACCTCTTGCCTGATGGGAGAGGGGAGAAGAGGGAGTGACCGGGGTGAGACTGGTCCTTGATGAAGCTGCTGGCCTTGCCGAGGCAGTGTGAGGTGTAGATGGAGTCAGTGGAAGGGAGGTTGGTCTGGGTAACGATCACAATTCTCTGCAATATCTCGTTGGCTTGGATGGAGCTGTTTACCAAACCATGCATTCCAATAAAATGCTGTCAAGTGTGCATCTGTAGAAGTTGGTGAGGGTTGTTGGGTGCATGCCGAACTTCCTAAGCCTCAGTAAAATTAGTAGAAGGTGAGTTGCTGCCTCCCGCTGTCAATCCTGACTACGGGCGCTGTCTGTGCGGAGTTTGTACGTTCTCCCTGTGGGGTGGTGGTGAGGCCTCAGCCCGTGATCAGCGGTCAGTGAGTGTGAGGGAGTAAAGGGGACCGGGTGTGGGGAGAAACAAAGAGGGAGCCGGTGTGGGTGTGGGGGGGGGGGGGGCACTCTAGTTTAGAATGCTGTGCCAGGGGGAGAAGCCTGTGTTGTTTGTTCTTCGTTCTGGTTAAGGCGCTGTGCACACGGCAGCCAGCCAACAGTCGCTTGTCTCTTTCCTTGCTTTCTCTCATGTTTGGTTTCACTTTTAATTTCAAGTCTTCGTGTACCTTGTCGTGTGTTGTGACTGTCGGCAGACCAATTTCCCTCCGAGCATGTATAATGTTTATCGTATCGTAAGAATCTAGATTAAAAAATGACACAAATGCTCCGGTTTTAATTGACTTTTTTAGCTGTTGTAAGTTCCAAGTGAATCCGGTATTTTTATACAGAGTGCATCAAACGTTACTTGGTCAGCCAGATGTACCAGCAGCATTTCTGCACAGTTGGTTTGTAAATTATTTAAGCTTCGCTCTCAGTCACAGATTGATTTAATATCCAACAAAGAAAGTATCAATGGATACGGAGGTAGACACAAAATGCTGGAGTAACTCAGCAGAAGAGAAGGAACAATGACACAAAGCTAGGTGGCAGTGTGAACTGTGAGGAAGATGCTATGAGGATGCAGGGTGACTTGGACAGGTTGTGTGAGTGGGCAGATGCAGTTTAATGTGGATAAGTGTGAGGTTATCCACTTTGGTGGTAAGAACAGGAAGGCAGATTATTATCTGAATGGTGTCAAGTTAGGAAAAGGGGAAGTACAAAGAGATCTGGGTGTCCTTGTTCATCAGTCACTTAAAGTTAGCATGCAGGTACAGCAGGCAATGAGGAAAGCCAATGGCATGTTGGCCTTTATGACAAGAGGAGTTGAGTATAGGAGCAAAGAGGTCCTTCTGCAGTTGTGCAGGGCCCTGGTGAGACCACACCTGGAGTACTGTGTGCAGTTTTGGTCTCCAAATTTGAGGAAGGACATTCTTGCTATTGAGGGCGTGCAGCGTAGGTTCACGAGGTTAATTCCCGGAATGGTGGGTCTGTCATATGTTGAAAGACTGGAGCGACTGGGCTTGTATACACTGGGATTTGGAAGGATGAGAGGGAATCTTCTTGAAACATATAAGATTATTAAGGGATTGGACACGCTGGAGGCAGGAAACATGTTCCCAATGTTGGTGGAGTCCAGAACCAGGGGCCACAGTTTAAGAATAAGGGGTAGGCCATTTAGAACGGAGATGAGGAAAAACTATTTCACTCAGAGTTGTGAATCTGTGGAATTCTTTGCCTCAGAGGGCAGTGGAGGCCAATTCTCTGAATGCATTCAAGAGAGAGCTAGATAGAGCTCTTAAGGATAGCGGAGTCAGGGGGTATGGGGAGAAGGCAGGAACGGGGTACTGATTGAGAATGATCAGCCATGATCACATTGAATGGCGGTGCTGGCTCGAAGGGCCAAATGGCCTCCTCCTGCACCTATTGTCTATTGAATGGGTGACATTTCGTGTCGAGACCCTGCTAAGACCAAAATTTGGACCAGCATCTACAGTTTTTTTCCCCTACACATGAAAGGATACGGTTTGAGCGCAGGAACATGATACCAAAAGATGCTAGAGTAACTCAGCGGGTCAGGCAGCATCTCTGGAGAACATGGACACAGAGTGCTGGAGTAACTCAGCGGGTCAGGCAGCATCTCTGGAGAACATGGACACAGAGTGCTGGAGTAACTCAGCGGCTCAGGCAGCATCTCTGGAGAAACATCACCTATCCCTGTTCTCCAGAGATCCTGAGTCACTCCAGCACATTTGTGTGTTTTTTGAAAAGCATGACCTGCAGTTCTCCACCAGAGGCTGGACTTTCTCTGGGTGCTCCAGTTCCCTCCTACATCCCACAGACGTGCAGGTTTGTAGGTTAATTGGCTTTTGTAAATTGTAAACTGTCCCTCGTGTGTGTAGGATAGTGTTAATGTACGGGGTGATTGCTGGTCGGTGTGGACCCGGTGGGCCGAAGGGCCTGTTTCCGGACTGAAAGCTGCTGCCTGACCTGCTGGGTTACTCCAGCACTATGTGCTCTAAGCAAGGTTCGGGCATCTGCTGTTGCTTGTATTTTGCAGGAATATGATGCTGGGTGAACGACCAGCCTGGACCCACTGAATGGCATTTGGTTTGCCATTGTTTGAAGTGCACAGAGCCAGAACCTTTCAGTAGTAGTGGTTATTTAATCCAGCACTGCAGTCTTGACTGTTTCTGTGTGTGCCTGTTGTATAGAGATGCAGCGTGGAAATAGGCCCTTCGGCCCACTGTCCACGCCGACCAGCAATCACCCGCTCACACTGGTTCTATGCTATCCCGCTTTCTCATCCACTCCCTACACACTAAGGGCAATTTACACAGGCCAATTTAACCTACAGACCCATGAAGACATCGGAGCAGAATTAGGCCGTTCAGCCCATCGAGTCTGCTCTGCCATTCAGTCACGGCTGATCTATTTTTCCCCACTCAACCCGCTTCTCCTGCCTTCTCCTCATAACCCGTGACTCCCTTACAAATCAAGTACTAATCAAAAATCTATCAATCTCCGTTTTAAAAATACCCAATGACTTGGCCTCCACAGCCATCTGTGGCAATGAATCCCACAGATTCACCACCCTCTGGCTAAAGAAATTCCTCCTCATCTCCTTTCTAAAGGGACATCCTTTTATTACACGTCTTTAGAGTGTGGGAGGAATCCGGGGCACCCGGAGACAACCCACACGGTAACAGGGAGAACGTACCAGCCTCGTGCAGACAGCACCCGCGGTCAGGATGGAACCCGGGTCTCCGGCGCTGTGAGGCAGCAACTCTACCACTGTCCACGTGTGGGAGGAATCCGGAGCACCCGGAGAAACCCCACACGGTAACAGGGAGAACGTAGCAGCCTCGTGCAGACAGCACCCGCGGTCAGGATGGAACCCGGGTCTCTGTTGCTGTGAGGCAGCAACTCTACCGCTGCCCACGTGTGGGAGGAATCCGGAGCACCCGGACAACCCACACGGTAACAGGGAGAACGTACCAGCCTCGTGCAGACAGCACCCGCGGTCAGGATGGAACCCGGGTCTCTGTTGCTGTGCTGTGATGTTGCTGTGAGGCAGCAACTCTACCGCTGCACCACCTGATTCACTGCCTGATTGTTTCTTCTCTTTCAGGTTCTGACGAGAGGTAAACAGTAACTCATTTGGAGACTACTCTGGCTTTGGAAGTGAAGATGTCTGTTTGTGCAGAATACCTAAACACTGGCCAAAGCAACCAATACTACAGGTGCTTGAAGATGGGTGCGACCTGTTGGATCAACTGTGAAACACGGGGTGATATCATCAATGGAGGAGAGATTGATGAGGGTTTTTTTGCTATTCCAAGCAGCCTGTACTGTGAATTATGCCTCTTGTAACACGTTTTAATGTTACACTACTTGATAAAATAAACCTAGGCCTTTTAACAAGTTTACATTACGTGGCAATGTTTTAAAACTCTGCTCTACATATCACTGCAAACCTACTACATGTACTGATAGAAGTTTATAAATTGATGAGGCATAGATAGGGTAGACAGTCAGAATCTTCTTCCCCCAGGATAGACATGTCAACGACCATGATCAGCCATGATCACATTGAATGGCTGGCTCGCAGGGTCGACTAGCCACCTGCACCTATTGTCTATTGACCAAAGGATCACAGCACTAAACACAGACAATAATAATAATGGATTTTGTGTATTACTTTGCTAAAACCCCTCAGGGAAATAATCTACAGGAACAATCAAAGCCTGGGCATTCTGAAGGGAATGAGTGGGGAGGAACTACAGGTCCTGGTCTATACTGTAGACAGGGCAGCACGGTGGCGCAGCGGTAGAGTTGCTGCCTTACAGCGAATGCAGCGCCGGAGACCCGGGTTCCATCCTGACTAGGGGCGCTGTCTGTGCGGAGTTTGTACGTTCTCCCCGTGACCTGCATGGGTTTTCTCCGAGATCTTCGGTTTCCTCCCACACTCCAAAGACGTGCAGGTTTGTAGGTTAATTGGCTTGGTAAATGTAAAAATTGTCCCTAGTGGGTGTAGGATGGTGTTAATGTGCGGGGATCACTGGTCGGCGTGGGCCGAAAGGGCCTGTTTCCGCGCTGTATCTCTAAACTAAACTAAACTAAAAGTGCCGGAGTAACTCAGCAGGTCAGGCAGCATCTCTGGAGAAAAATAGCTGATGTTTCAAGTCGGAACCTTTAAGGTTCCCATAGGCTTTTTCTCCAGAGCTGCTGCCTGACACAGTGAGTTACTCCAGCGTTTTGTGTCATAGGAGCAGGATTAGTCCATTGAGTCCACTCCACCATTAAATCATGGCTGATCTATCGTTCCCTCTCAGCCCCATTCTCCTGCCCTTTCTCCATGTCAAAGACTACGGGGCATATAGCTTTTGGTCGTGTGTTCAGTTCAGTTCATTTTAGTTTATTGTCATGTGTACCGAGGTACATTGAAAAGCTTTTGTGTGCTAACCAATCATATGATGACAATCGAGCCATCCACCGATGCATGATAAACATGAATAATGTTTAGTGCAAGATAAAGCCAGTGAAGTCCGAGGGTCTCCAATGAGGTAGATAGTAGTTCAGCACTGCTCTCTAGTTGGTGATAGGACGGTTCAGTTGCCTGATATCAGCTTGGAAGAAACTGTCCCTGAATCTGGAGGTGTGCGTTTCCACACTTCTGTACCTCTTGCCCGATGGGAGAGGGGAGAAGAGGGAGTGGCCGGGGTGAGACTGGTCCTTGATTGTGCTGCTGGCCTTGCCGAGGCAGCGTGAGGTGTAGATGGAGTCAATGGAAGGGAGGTTGGTTTGTGTGATGGTCTGGGCTGCGTCCACAACTCTGCAATTTCTTGCGGCCTTGGATGGAGCTGTTCCCAAACCAGGCTGTGGTGCATCCTGATAAAATGCTCTCAATGGTGCATCTGTAGAGGTTGGTGAGAGATGTAGGGGACATGCCGAACCTCTGACGCCTTCTAAGGAAGTAGAGGCGTTGGTGTGCTATCTTGGTCGTTGCTTCAATATGGGTGGTCCAGGAGAAGTTGTTGGTGATATTTATTCCCCAGAATTTGAAGTTTTCAACCATCTTACTTTGTTGCCGTCAATGTAAACTGGGGAATGTGTACTGCTTCACTTCCTGAAGTCCATCACTATCTCCTTTGTCTTGCTGACATATAACATATATAACATATAACAACTACAGCATGGAAACAGGCCTGTCCGGCCCTACCAGTCCACGCCGACCATTCTCCCTGACCTAGTCTCATCTACCTGCACTCAGACCATAACCCTCCAATCCCCTCTTATCCATATACCTATCCAATTTACTCTTAAATAATAAAATCGAGCCAGCCTCCACCACTTCCACCGGAAGCCCATTCCATACAGCCACAACCCTCTGAGTAAAGAAGTTCCCCCTCATGTTACCCCTAAACCTTTGTCCCTCAATTCTGAAGCTATGTCCCCTTGTTGGAATCTTCCCCACTCTCAAAGGGAAAAGCCTACCCACGTCAACTCTGTCCGTCCCTCTCAAAATTTTAAAAACCTCTATCAAGTCCCCCCTCAACCTTCTACGCTCCAAAGAATAAAGACCCAACCTATTCAACCTCTCTCTGTAGCCTACGTGCTGAAACCCAGGCAACATTCTAGTAAATCTCCTCTGTACCCTCTCCATTTTGTCGACATCCTTCCTATAATTTGGCGACCAGAACTGCACACCATACTCCAGATTCGGCCTCACCAATGCCCTGTACAATTTCAACATTACATCCCAACTTCTATACTCGATGCTCTGATTTATAAAGGCAAGCATACCAAACGCCTTCTTCACCACCCTATCCACATGAGATTCCACCTTCAGGGAACAATGCACAGTTATTCCCAGATCCCTCTGTTCCACTGCATTCCTCAATTCCCTACCATTTACCCTGTACGTCCTATTTTGATTTGTCCTACCAAAATTTTGATTTGTCCTGACATTGAGAGAAAGTTTGTTGTGTCGAAACCAGGACACGAGGTTCTCCATCTCCTGTGCTGTGTCTCATCGTTGTTTGATGTCCGGCCCACAATGGTGGTGTCGGCTGCGGGTTTGTAAATTGAATTGGATTTGTACGTTGCTGCACAGTCGTGGGTGGACAAGGGGCAAAGGTGGCTGAGAACGCATCGTTGTGGCACACCAGTGATGAGGATTATCCTGGAGAATGATTTGTCACCAATCCTCACTGGTAGGGGTCTGTTGGTCAGGAAGTCAAGGATCCAGTTGCAGAGGTGAGTGCTGACACCAAGTCCCGTGGGGTTTTTTTAATTCGTGACATCACACAGCTGTTTGTCAATAGCGAGCAGATTTTAGTGCCACATCGTTGGCCTCTCTCTGCAAGATCCTTTACAGTGCATGCGTCCTGCAGCATGTCACAGCTCAGGAGGTGTTCCACAGTCTGGACTCGCAGTCTGCCACATCTTCAGTACATCCCCACTTCAGCACGTTCCATTTGCTCCTCCCCAACAGAGTTGTGAATCTGGAATTCTCTACGTCAGAAGGCAGTGGAGGCCAATTCTCTGAATGCATTCAAGAGAGAGCTAGATAGAGCTCTTAAGGATAGCGGAGTCAGGGGGTATGGGGAGAAGGCAGGAACGGGGTACTGATTGAGAATGATCAGCCATGATCATATTGAATGGAGGTATTTATTCACAAAATGCTGGAGTAACTCAGCAGGTCAGGCAGCGTCTCAGGAGAGAAGGAATGGGTGACGTTTCTTCAGACTGAAGAAGGGTTTCGACCCAAAACGTCACCCATTCCTTCTCTCCTGAGATGCTGCCTGACCTGCTGAGTTACTCCACCATTCTGTGAATAAATACCTCCATTTGTACCAGCATCTGCAGTTATTTTCTTACACATTGAATGGCGGTGCTGGCTCGAAGGGCCGAATGGCCTACTCCTGCACCTATTGTCTATTGTCATGCCTGTCATGCAGTCTGTTGAGACGGCGCCAGGTTATCCACGGTTGGTCAGAAGCTGGCAGGAGTTTCTCAGAGGGGTCGATTGGCATGCGAGTGTCCTCCAGAGATTTCTCTAGTCTCTCTTGCCGCTCGATCAACAGCTCTGGCTCTTTGCTTCTCCACTGCCGACTATGCCTGCACAGTGTGGGAGCGCTCAGCTCATGCAAGGAAGATTGATCCTGTGCTAAACACAAGCTGTCGCTACATCGGTGGATGCATGAAACCTACCCAGACTGACAACATCTACCTACTCTCTGGCATTGCACCCCCTGGAATCAGAGGAGTTGTAGCCAGTCAAAAAGAACGCCTCAGAGGATGAAAGACCACCCTTTGCTACCTCAGCGTTTGAAATCCCGCAGAAGCTTCCTCTCTTCTGTGCATCCCCTGGTCTGCAGTGCATCGCCCAGAAGCTGGATTTGGTGATGAGCATGGATGGTATAATGGTGTTGAAGGCAGAGCTGTAGTCTGTGAATAGGTGAGAGGGGCAAACTTTCAAGCAGACGTGCGGGACAAGTTTCTTCTAAACGCAGGGTGGTGTGTGCCTGGAACGTGCTGCCAGGGGTGGTGGTGGAGGCAGACAAGACAGTGGCATTCAAGGGTCTCTGAGATAGACACAGGAGATGTTCAGGCAGAGGAGATGTTTGGATGAATGCTGTGGCTGGTGTGGGCATTGTGGTCTGAAGGGCCTGTTTCATGTGCTGTTCATGCAGCTTCCTATCAACCCCGGCTCCTCAGATCTCTGCAGCCAATATAAAATCCTCAGGACATCTTATAGCAACTCAAATTTTATAAAACCAAACCTAACAAAAAGCACTTGCACTGGAATGTTACAGGCTAGTGCGCCTTGGTTTGCCAACTGGCCCGTATTAGCCGGGACTTCCTGTATTTTGGGCTAAATTGGTTTGTCCCGTACTGGACCACCCTTGTCCCGTATTAGGCCTGGGGGGGGGGGGGGTGTTGGGGGTGCTGTGCTTGTAGGCCCGGAAGCTGAAGGTCCTGAGACTCTAGGTTTCTGACATTTTAGCTCTGGACAGTGTAGGCCCGGACAGTCTATAGGCCGGTTCCGGACAGTGTAGCTCCGGACAGTGTAGGCCCGGACAGTGTAGCTCTGGATAGTGTAGCTCTGGACAGTGTAGCTCTGGACAGTGTAGGCCCGGACAGTGTAGCTCCGGACAGTATAGCTCCGGACAGTGTAGGCCCGGACAGTGTAGCTCCGGACAGTGTAGGCCCGGACAGTGTAGCTCTGGATAGTGTAGGCCCGGACAGTGTAGCTCCGGACAGTATAGCTCCGGACAGTGTAGGCCCGGACAGTGTAGGCCCGGACAGTGTAGCTCCGGACAGTGTAGGCCCAGACAGTGTAGCTCTGGATAGTGTAGGCCCGGACAGTGGAGCTCCGGACAGTGTAGGCCCGGACAGTGTAGCTCTGGATAGTGTAGGCCCGGACAGTGTAGGCCCGGACAGTGTAGCTCTGGACAGTGTAGGCCCGGACAGTGTAGCTCCGGACAGTGTAGGCCCGGACAGTGTAGCTCTGGATAGTGTAGGCCCGGACAGTGTAACTCCGGAGGCCGCCTAACGGCCTGGGCAAGGTCACGTGGGGCGATGACGTCACCTTGTCCCGTATTTGGGAGTGAGATAGTTGGTAACCCCTAAGTGCGCCCAACCCAGGAGAGGATCTGTCATCACTCATTACCAGCGCTCCACTCTTTTAAACCTCCACACCAACAGCAGCGTTTCTCACTCTAACTAAGCTCTCCTTAATCTCCATTTGTCCTGTATCTGTACACTGTGGGCAGCTGACAGCACACAATAAAACAGCTTTGCACTGTACTCTGGTGCATGTGACAATAAACTAAGCTTTAGATAGATCCAGCATAGGGACAGGCCCTTCGGCCCACTGAGTCCACGCTCAGCGATCACCCATTCACACCACAGATGATCCTCGACCTTCGATGCTTTGACCTACGATATTTTGACTTTACAATGATGCAAAAACAATACACGTTCAGTAGGAACTGTACTTGAATTTTGCTCTTTTCACCGGGCTAGCGATATGCATTTTCGACTTACAATATTTTGGATTTACGATGGACTTGTCGGAACGTAGCCCCATGGAGAGTCAAGGAGCACCTGCAGTTCAATGTTGTCCCACTTTCTCATCCACGAGGGGCGATTTACAGTTAACCTGCAAACCCATACTTCTTGGGAGTGTGGAGGAAACCCACGCGGTCACAGGGGGCCGTTTGCAAACTCCAAACAGACAGCAGGTAAAGTCAGGATCTAACCTGGGTCGGGGGCTGTGAGGCGGCAGTTCTGCCTGCTGTGCCACTGTGAAAAGTTTTTTTTGCATACTATCAAATCAAATACTTCAATACAATCAAGTCAAACTAAAGTACCCCGGGAGTTCAGCTCGGTGATCATCACAGCCGTCTATATCCCACCGCATGTGGACACCGACGTGGCACTGTCGACCCTACACGATGTGTTGTGTCAACACCAAAACAAGAACCCTGATGCAGCTGTGCTGGTGGCTGGAGATTTCAATAGGGGAAATCTCAAAAAGGTCATGCCCAACTTCTATCAACACATCACGTGTGTCACCAGGGGGGAAAGAACTTTGGACCACTGCTACACGCCGTTCAGGAAAGGCTACAAGGCCGTTTCTCTCCCTCCTTTTGGGAAATCTGACCACGCTGCCATTTTCCTGCTGCCGGAGTATAAACAACGGATAGTACGGGAAGCGACAGTGACGAGGGACGTAAAGCGGTGGTCTGACCATTCAGAGGCCATGCTGCAGGATGCACTGAGCGAAGTCGACTGGAATATGTTCCAAGCAAGTTCCAGAGACGTCAGTGAGTTTGCGGAAGTGGTTATGGACTTCATTGCCACAATAGCCGATAACATCGTCCTCACGGTAAGGGTCAGTATCTTCCCTAACCAGAAACCCTGGGTGGACAGGTCTATTCGCGTGGCCTTGAATGCTCGCACCGCTGCTTACAACTCCGGCCTGGCACCCGGCAACATGAACGACTACAAGGGAGAGTCCTACCGACTGCGAAGGGCAGTGAAGGATGCAAAAAAGAGGTACCGGGACAAGATGGAGTCACAGATGGAGCAGCAGGACACCAGGCGCCTTTGGCAGGGGCTACGGACTATAACTAGCTACAGGTCCAGCACCCCCTCAACCGGAAGTGCCGGCTCCTCCTTAGCTGATGACCTGAATTCTTTTTACGCACGGTTTGAGACGGGTAACACCACCAGCTCGCCGTCTAAAAACAGCACCGAAGGGGCGCTGGCTAGCGAGGCTGGAGGGGGATCCACCGCCGGGGATGTGCACACATTCTCGGTGTCCGAGCATGAGGTGAGGTGGGCTCTGACGCGTGTGAACACGAGGAAAGCTGGAGGCCCAGATGGTATATCTGGGCGAGTACTAAAGTCTTGTGCTACTCAGCTTGCTCCAGTGCTCACCACAATATTCAACCTCTCCTTGACCAAGTCCGTGGTCCCTGCATGCTTCAAAAGATCCATCATTGTACCGGTGCCAAAGAATGCCTCTCCAGCGTGTTTAAATGACTACTGACCGGTGGCCCTCACCTCGGTTGTCATGAAATACTTTGAGAGGCTAATCAAGAAGCACATCTGTGCCCTCCTTCCTCGCAACATGGACCCACTACAGTTCGCATACCGTCCGAACAGATCCATGGATGATGCGGTCTCCCAGGTTCTACACACTGCTCTCTCATCTGGACAGCCAGGGGGGCTATGTGAGGATGCTGTTCATTGACTTTAGTTTAGCATTCAACACAATAGTCCCCAGCAGACTGTTTGAGAAGCTGCTGGAACTGGGGCTTAGCACCCCTCTGTGTGTCTGGGTCCTGGACTTTCTCACTGCCAGGCCCCAAGTGGTCAGGATGGGGGAACACACATCTAGCTCCCTCACCCTGAACATAGGATCCCCCCAGGGCTGCGTCCTTAGCCCCCTACTGTACTCCCTGTACACACATGACTGTGGGGCCAGGTTCAGCTCAAACTCCATCATCAAGTTTGCTGATGACACTGTGGTGGTGGGCCGGATCTCCAACAACGATGAGAAGGCCTACCGGGAAGAGGTGGCTGATCTGGCACTCTGGTGTCAGGACAATAGCCTCCTCTTGAATGTCACTAAAACGAAGGAGCTGATTGTGGACTTCAGAAGGGCTAAACATCCAAGGACGTACACGCCACTGGAGATAAATGGGTCTATTGTGGATAGGGTGAGCAGTTTCAAATACTTGGGAGTCCGCATCGCAGAGGATCTGACGTGGGCAACGCACATTGCCGCACTGGTGGGTAAGGCAAAGCAGCGCCTTTACCACCTGACAACTGAGGAAATTCAGAGTGTCTCTGAGGATCCTTCATTGCTTCTACTCTGGGGCTGTAGAGAGCATCCTGTCCGGCAACATTACAGTCTGGTTTGGGAACAGCTCTGCCCAGGACAGGATGGCCCTGCAGAGAGTAGTGCGTTCGGCAGAACGCACCATGGGAACTACACTCGCCCCCCTGCAGGACCTATACATCAGGAGGTGCAGATCCAGAGCAAACAAGATCATGAGGGACCCCTGCCACCCCAGTAACGGACTGTTCCAGATGCTACGATCAGGCAAACGCCTCCGCTGTCACGCTGTGAAAACGGAGAGGATGAGACGGAGCTTCTTCCCACAGGCCATCAGGACTGTTAACTATTATAACCCCAGAGACTAAATTTTTGTCGACACTTTTTGTGCTATGTTTAGTAACTTATTAACTTTATTTATATGCTGTAACTGTAATTCTTTTTGTGCACAACCCGCAGGCATTGCCACTTTCATTTCACTGCACATCGAGTATGTGTATGTGACAAATAAATTTGACTTGACTTGACTTGACTACAATAGGCAGACTTGTAACTTAGTCAGCACCAGACACGGTGCCGCAGCGGTAGAGTTGCTGCCTTACAGCGAATGCAGCGCCAGAGACCCGGGTTCCATCCCGACTACGGGCGCTGTCTGTACGGAGTTTGTACGTTCTCCCCGTGACCTGCGTGGGTTTTCTCCGAGATCTTCGGTTTCCTCCCACACTCCAAAGACGTGCAGGTTTGTAGGTTAATTGGCTTGGTAAATGTAAACATTGTCCCTAGTGGGTGTAGGATAGTGTTAATGTACGGGGATCGCTGGTTGGCGCGGACCCGGTGGGCCGAAGGGCCTGTTTCAGCGCTGTATCTCTAAACTAAACATGTGGATACTCTTGTGTACTGTCTAAATGAGGTGTGCTGTATGATTTTACTAGGTTGTGTGCAAAACAAAGCATTTCACTGTACCTCGGTATATGTGACAATAATGTAGAGACACAGAGTGCTGGAGTAACTCAGCGGGTCAGGCAGCATCTCTGGAGAACATGGACACAGAGTGCTGGAGTAACTCAGCGGGTCAGGCAGCATCTCTGGAGAACATGGACACAGAGTGCTGGAGTAACTCAGCGGGTCAGGCAGCATCTCTGGAGAACATGGACACAGAGTGCTGGAGTAACTCAGCGGCTCAGGCAGCATCTCTGGAGAGAAGGAACGGGTGACGTTTTGGGTCGAGATGCTTCTTCAGTCTGAAGTTTCGGGTCTCCACCTGAAATGTCACCCATTCCTTTTCTCCAGAGATGCTGCCTGTCCCGCTGAGTTACTCCAGCATTTTGTGTCTATCTTCGGTGTAAACCAGCATCTGCAGTTCCTTCTGACACATCCTGATAAAGTATCATTGAATAAAGCCAAGGGAAAGAATGAATATTGTTGTGCAGTGTAGACAGTTCCCAATAATAGATTTATGGGTGGAAAACACTTAAAAGGCAGTGCAGTTATATTGGGACCAGCACAGAGACTTTCTTGCTCCATTTAATAACTCATTCTGTTTTTGCAAACTGTAGCACAGAGTAATGTGATTCCCAAGGGCATTGATCAATGTCTGGAGTCATCACCATCGGCAGTCACTGGAAGCGAGTGTGACTGTCCTCTCCATAGGGTCGGACGCCTGTGCGTGACTTTGTTTAACGTGGGGAGACTGGTGCACAGACAGCCACCACACGGTCCTTGACAGATCTGGGTCAGGATCCAGTGGCGTGGTCCAAGACGACCGGGGACCCTTTTCTGCCGCAGCCTTCATCCATCCGCCTTCCCAGCCGTTGTGACGCTCCACTAAAGTCAGCCGCCATCCTCCTCCCTCCGCCTGTTCCACCGTTGAGGTCTTGGTTGGATTGCTCTTTGTCAGGGACCTCCCCCTCAACCTTACTGCCATGGGTGACCCTACCAGGAGCGTGGCTCCAGACGGCATCGCTCTCAGGACCACACGAGCTTCTCCACCACCACAAGGTGACAATCCACTGGAGTCACCACCCAACACATCTCTGCTGTGCCCAGCCCCAACCCCCACAATGGTGGCAATGGAATTCCGAATCTTGTCCCACCCCGGGTTCACGGCTGATTTTCCGGCACCAGTGGTTCCAGAGCCTCGCCGGATTATCCGTGTTGTCGGGCCAAGAGGCTGCGGCCTGCGAGAGCAGTCCGACCGTACCGGAACGTTCCGCCTCGGCCACCGAGGGAGGGGCCGAGATACCGGCCCACAAAGTCGGCCTCGGACACGGATCTGCCGGGCCGGGGTTCCAGAGCCCCGCCCGCAGAGGGCGCTACTCGCCCCGCCAGTCGGCGCGGAAGTCCCAATGAGGTGGTGATCGGCCGCCTGACCCGGTCCAGGCACCGTATTTCCAGGCGGACTTCCACGGGGGATTTCAAGTGCGCTCTTGTAATTTTGTCTGGAGTTGGCACGCACTCATGGAAGGGCCCGTTTCCAGGCTGTGCCTCTAAAGCCAAATCTAAAGGAGGAAGTTGAGGCAGGTTCTAACACAACATATAAAACACATTTGGAGAGGTACATGGACAGGAAAGAGTTATGGGCCAAACGGGGCTAGTGTAGGTGGGGCATGGCTGAGTCGGGCCGAAGGGCCTGTCTCCGTGCTGAATGACCCGGACAGAAACCACAGCTCTCAGCAGTTCAATGCACAAAGCGGACGTTTATTCATTCAACAAACAGCAAACATCAAGACTTCCAGTTGAACCCAGAGAGTTGGAGGACAAGCAACATATAATACTCCTCCACACAACGATATTCTAGTTCTCATCCCCAAATGCAGTGCAAAATTCCTCAGAACAGTTGTCCAGTTTTATGTAGAGGGCATGAGTCGACAAATACCAATATTGATGTTTAGTACACTCAAGAAAAACAGCCAACTCGAACAATATCAAAGAAGGTGGACACAAAATGCTGGAGTGAGCGACTCAGCGGGTCAGGCAAATTCTCAGGAGAGAAGGAATGCGTGACTCAGCGGGTCGAGCGAGGCCCTTTGTCTCCCTCTCTCCAGAGATGCTGCCTGACCCACTGAGTCACTCCAGCACTCTGTGTCCATGTCCTCCAGAGATGCTGCCTGACCCACTGAGTTACTCCAGCACTCTGTGTCCATGTTCTCCAGAGATGCTGCCTGACCCACTGAGTTACTCCAGCACTCTGTGTCCATGTCCTCCAGAGATGCTGCCTGACCCACTGAGTTACTCCAGCACTCTGTGTCCATGTTCTCCAGAGATGCTGCCTGACCCGCTGAGTTACTCCAGCACTCTGTGTCCATGTTCTCCAGAGATGCTGCCTGACCCACTGAGTTACTCCAGCACTCTGTGTCCATGTTCTCCAGAGATGCTGCCTGACCCGCTGAGTTACTCCAGCACTCTGTGTCCATGTTCTCCAGAGATGCTGCCTGACCCGCTGAGTTACTCCAGCATTTTGTGTCTACCTTCGATTTAGACCAGCATCTGCCGTTTTTCTCCTAATAACAATTAACAAGATATATTTGGTCATTAATCAATGATTTGCACACATTTAATCATTCAAGTCCCATTAAAGAGAGGAGCTTGTTAAGAAAATACCTGTCCTTGATTTAATTTAAACTGCGTTGACATGGTGACACCAGTTGTGAATGCAGCGGTCGGTCGGTGTACATCACAGTGCCCACAAGAGGGGTCCTGTCTGATCAGTACTCTTGCTGAAAAACATTCGACGCTGAAAGCCAGAAGCCAAGAGTGTGGAAATCCTCCAGACAGGCAGCTCATCACCTCACCAGCAATGCTGCCTGTTCCCTTTTCAAAAGCACGCTGGTTTACAAAGTTTGCACAGAAGAAAGTATTCACTGACACGAGAGCAAGATAATGGGATGGAACGGTGAGCGATCCAGCCGTCTTGGGGCTCAGTCCAGCCTGTTACAGTCTAGGTTGTTACATACAGTCTGCACAATCAAACAATCACATTCGGGCAAAGAACCAGGGACCAGGATCAGGACTGTGCAAGATGAATGCTGGTCTCTCCGTGGCCCTCTGAGGGCGGGGGGAGGGAGGGAGGGATGTGGGTGGGCTGGAGAACCTATTGTATCCGCTGAGATGCAGGAACATCGAACAGCAGATGCACACACAAGTTGCTGGGGTAACTCAGCGGGACAGGCAGCATCTGTGATTCTGGAGAGCAAGGATGGGCGACAAGTCGGGGCGAGCGAGACCCTTCTTCAGACTCAACCCGTAACGTCACCTGCGCATGTCCTCCAGAGAAGCTGCTTGACCCGCTGAGTGACTCCAGCACTCTCTGTGTGGGTATCATTTTGGAGGTTGGCTCGGTCACTCACCATACAACCCCATTGGGAAATCCTGTCTCGTCTGGCACTGGTTTAAACCGCGTTGCCAGAGTTCAAAGACAGGGTGTCGGACTTTGACCGACCACACAGAGGTGGTCTCCAGCCCCCCAGATCTGACGTGGACTGGGCTGGACGATGAACGTCCCGAACGACGGATGTCCCAGTGGACGGACGGTGGTCCTGAAGAGTCACGGAGACGATGAACGAGGGTGCACGCCTCCCAACCATGTTTCCAGGAGAGGTTGTGAGAAGAGGTGGGAGTGAGCAGCAGGCCCTGGCTGCCCGGCACTGCGGAGGTAGCAGCGGTTGTCAGCGGGCACGGGCGGGCACCCTCAGGGTGGTGGTGCGTACTGTGCCAGCAGTGCCGCATGGCAGGTGTCGCACACGCACACGGGCTGCAGGGAGGAGGGCAGGGGTAGCGTGTTGGCAGCACACCCGCCACAGAACATGCCCCCACAGTTGCTGCACAGCTTCTGCAATGGAAAGGACAACAGTTTATACTCACTGCCACACAGCACAGAATCAACTCACCCACACCCACCCACCAACACGCCCCAGTACATCAGTCCCACCTGCCCACGTCTGACCCGTACACATACACCTGTCCCACCTGCCCACGTTTGACCCACGCCCCAGTACATCAGTCCCACCTGCCCACGTCTGACCCGTACACATATACACCTGTCCCACCTGCCCACGTTTGACCCACGCCCCAGTACACCAGTCCCACCTGCCCACGTCTGACCCGTACACATATACACCTGTCCCACCTGCCCACGTTTGACCCACGCCCCAGTACACCAGTCCCACCTGCCCACGTCTAACCCGTACACATCTACACCTGTCCCACCTGCCCACGTCTGACCCATATCTCTCCAAACAATAGGTGCAGGAGGTGGCCCTTCGAGCCAGCACCGCCATTCACTGTGATCATGGCTGATCATTCACAATCAGTACCCCGTTCCTGCCTTCTCCCCATACCCCCTGACTCCGCTATCCTTAAGAGCTAACTCTCTCTTGAATGCATTCAGAGAATTGGCCTCCACTGCCTTCTGCGGCAGAATTCCACAGATTCACAACTCTGAGTGAAAAGATTTTTTCCTCTTCTCCGTTCTAAGTGGCCTACCCCTTATTCTTAAACTGTAGCCCCTGGTTCTGGACTCCCCCAACATTGGGAACATGTTTCCTGCCTCTAACGTGTCCAATCCCTTTAACAATTAATTATTATCCTTTCCTATCCATGTCCCTGCCCAAGTTTCTCTTAAATGTTGTTGTAGTCCCAGCCTCAACTACCTCCTCTGGCAGATCGTTCCATACACCCACCACCCTCTGTGTGAAAAAGTTGCCCCTCAAGTTCCTATTAAATAGTCAGTCACACAGCACGGAAATAGGCCCTTCGGCCCAACTTGCCCGTGCCAACTAACATGTCCCATCTATACCAGTCCCACCTGTCCATGTTTGGCCCTTATCCCTCTACAACTTTCTTATCCATGTACCTGTCCAAATGCCTTTTGAATGTTGTTATAGTACATGCCTCAATTACTAATTGGCCTAATTCTGCTCCCATCACTTGTGAACTTGCCCACACCAACCAACATGTCCCATCCCATCAGGGCGGTCACGGTGGTGCAGCGGTAGAGTTGCGGCCTTACAGCGAATGCAGCGCCGGAGACCCGGGTTCCATCCTGACTACGGGTGCTGTCTGTACGGAGTTTGTACGTTCTCCCCGTGACCTGTGTGGGTTTTCTCCGAGATCTTCGGTTTCCTCCCACACTCCAAAGACGTGTAGGTTTGTAGATTAATTGGCTGGGTAAATGTAAAAATTGTCCCTAGTGGGTGTAGGATAGTGTTAATGTGCGGGGATCGCTGGGCGGCGCGGACCTGGTGGGCCGAAGGGCCTGTTTCCGCGCTGTATCTCTAAAAGGGTTTACATCGTGGAAAAAAACATGCTCGGGAGTTGAGTTTGGTGATTACCGTTGCTCACTGCCACTGTAACCAAACGCACTCAAGGAGTGATGGCAAACAGATGTTCGACAGTACACTCAGTTGGGAGGTCATATCAGGCAGGTGGTTGTAATGTTTTGGCTCATCAGGTCATAATGTTTTGGCTGATATACATTTTTATGAACCTCATTCAGGTTCCACTATCTCCCGTGTTCCAGAGAAAACATTCCCAGTCAGTCCACCCTCTCCCTGTAGCTGGAACCCTCTAATCCAGGTAAACCCCCTCTGCCCCCTCTCCAAAGCCCCCACACATTCCTGTAATGGGGGCGACTGGAACTGCACGCAGTACTCCACATGCAGCCCGACCACAGTCCTAAACAGCTGCAGAAAAAAGGAACTGCAGATGCTGGTCTACAATGTGAAAACACGCAAAGTGCTGGAGTAAATAATCCGGTCAGGAGCATGAATAGGAGACATTTCGGGTTGGGACCGTTCCCCAGGCTAACACGCTGCCACACGACTTCCAAAGACAAGTTTTTATTAAAATAACCCCTTCCTCAGCAGATTGTGGACAGGGCCAGTGAGGACAGTGGTCACAGTTTAGTTTAGTTTAGAGATACAGTGCGGTAACAGGCCCTTCGGCCCACTGATTCCACACTGACCAGCGATCCCCGCATACACCAGCACTGTCCTGGACACTCGGGGCCATTTACGCAAACCAATTAACCTACAAACCTGCACGTCTTTGGAGTGTGGGAGGAAACCGAAGCACCCAGAGAAAACCCACGCAGGTCACGGGGAGAACGTACAAACTCCGTACAGACGGCGCCCGTAGTCGGGATGGAACCCGGGTCTCCGGCGCTGCATTCGCCGTAAGGCAGCAACTCTACCGCTGCGCCACCGTGCCGCCAAGATAAACAACACAAAGTGAGCTCCCGGCAGATCACTGCGGTACCTTGGGTTTGGTTAGCGAGGCTGCCTCCTGACACAGTTTGCAAATCACGTTCTCTTCCCTCGGCCGCACCAAGTCGCCAGACTCCTGTGAGAAGCAGTGCAAGTGTTAGACCCTCCAGCTCATGGTCAGAGAGCCAGACAGCACAATCATGGTCAGCCCAACTCCCCGTCAACCAAGTCAGGCAGTGCTGTAGCCACACGGTGTGGAAACAGGCCCTTCAGCCCAACTCACACATGCCAACCCAACTGCCCCATCTACGCCAGTCCAACCTGCCTGCATTTGGCCCAAATCCCTCTGTGCCATTCCTATCCAAGTATCTGTACAAATCTATCTATATAACTAAAAGTCTCATCTTGTATGTATGTACCCGAAATACAGCCAAAACGGTGCACGATAGCACAACAATTTCAGGCCCACCTTACTCCCCATTCGCCTGCGGTGTGCAGTTTCAAGTGTCGTTCAAATTGGTGCGCTGTCGTGTACGGTTTTGGCTGTATTTTGGACACATCCCTCATAAAGTAAACATCTCCGCCGGATCCGCGTGTGCGCGGTTGTGCGAGCGTTGCCGGGGAGGACCGGCGCACGTCCCAGCATGCCCCGCGCCTGACCTTCCTCCCATGGTGCAGCGCGGACCTTCCTCCCATGGTGCAGCGCGGCGTCAGGGAGAAGGTCAAAGAAGATGGCCGCCGGCAGGACGAACATGCGACGGCGCCTTGCGTCCGCTCTCCTGCTGCTGGTCGCCGCGATGGCTGCCTGGGGCCCGGGGTGAGAGGCTCCCTCTCCCCTTTCCTGTCCCCCTTCGCCCGCCTCCAGCCCCAGGGGATACCTCCCCATCTGGGAACAGGTCCACGGATCATCAGTTGGGGGATGGTTGCCGTGCCCGGTATCCGTGTGTGTGCGTGTGCAGTTGGGGGAGGGTTGCGGGGCCCTGTATCCGTGTGTGTGTGCAGTTAGGGGAGGGGGGGGGGTTTGCGGGGCCTGGTATCCATGTGTGCGTGTGCAGTTGGGGGAGGGGTGCGGGGCCCGGTATCCATGTGCGTGTGCTGTTGGGGGGGAGGGTTGCGGGGCCCAGTAACTGTGTGTGCGTGTGCTGTTTTGGGGGGGGGGCGTTGCCGAGCCTGGCGGCGGTGACCCTCGACCCTCGACCCTCGGATCTTGCTGAGCACTTTTGGGGGTAAATAACATTGTGTTCAGAAGTTTATCAGTGCAGGAGAGGTTTGGACTCTGGGTCCACAGGTCGTGTAAGTATCTTTTAGATGTGTTGGAGGAGCTCAGCGGGACAGGCAGCATCTGTGGAGGGAGTGGACAGGTGACGTTTCACCTCAGAGCCGGTCTGAAGAAGGGTGCCGACCAATCCAATGCTCCCACCTGCCTGCGCTTGGCCCATGTCCCTCCAAAGCCCTGTCCATGTACCTGTCTAAATGTCTTTTAACTGCTGTGGCAGTCCCAGCCTCAACCACCTCCTCCTCCTCCGGCAGCTCGTTCCATACACCCACCACCCTCTGTGTGGAAAAAGTTGCCCCTCCGGCTCCTAGTAAATCTTTTGCCCCCTCACCTTAAACCTATGTCCTCTTGATACCCCTCCTGTGTGTGTGAGATTATTGAAAGTATCATATAATCTACTTACAGTTTCTGCCTCTGTTCCTGAATTTGACCTGAGAATATGCAAAAAGGAAATACTTTAAACAGGTGCAGGAGGAGGCCATTTGGCCCTACGAGCCATTCATTGTGATCATGGCTGATCATCCACAATCAGTAACCTGTGCCTGCCTTCTCCCCATATCCCTTGATTCCACTAGCCCCTAGAGCTCTATCTAACTCTCTCTTAAATTCATCCAATGAATTGGCCTCCACTGCCCTCTGTGGCAGAGAATTCCACAAATTCACAACTCTCTGGGTGAAAAAGTTTCTTTTCACCTAATTTTAAACAGCCTCCCATTTATTCTTAGACTGTGGCCCCTGGTTCTGGACTCCCCCAACATTGGGAACATTTTTCCTGCATCTAGCTTGTCCAGTCCTTTTATAATTTTATACGTCTCTATAAGATCCCCTCTCATCCTTCTAAACTCCAGTGAATACAAGCCCAGTCTTTCCAATCTTTCCTCATATGACAGTCCCACCATCCTGGGGATTAACCTGGTGAACCTCCGCTGCACTGCCTCAATAGCAAGGATGTCCTTCCTCAGATTAGCTCGTGGTTTTGCTCATCAATCTGAGAGTTGGGGATGAAGACTAGCCTACCTGCGCACGACATGGGAGCCATTGGCAACTCGGCCCTCCTTGGCCTGCCAGAGCTGCTGGTTCTCTTTCCGAAGCTCCTCCAGTTCCTGTAACGTTATCACAAAGTCTCCGGTCAGCAACTCGAACGCCCAGGAGCGAAGGAGACTGCAGAGTGTGGTGGACACTGCCTGCTCCATCACTGTACTGACCCCCCCCACCATCAAAGGCCCATCACACACTGACCCCTCCACCATCAAAGGCCCATCACACACTGACCCCCCCCCCACCATCGAAGGCCCATCATGGACTGACCTCCCCACCATCGAAGGCCCATCATGGACTGACCTCCCCACCATCGAAGGGATCTACTGGAGTCACTGCCTCAAAAAGGCAGCCAGCATCATCAGAGACCCACACCACCCTGGCCACACTCTCACTGACCCACACCACCCTGGCCACACTCTCACTGACCCACACCACCCTGGCCACACTCTCACTGACCCACACCACCCTGGCCACATTCTCACTGACCCACACCACCCTGGCCACACTCTCACTGACCCACACCACCCTGGCCACACTCTCACTGACCCACACACTGACCCACACTCTCACTGACCCACACCACCCTGGCCACGCTCCCATCTCGCTGCTACCATGGGGAAGAAGGTCCAGGAGCCTGAAAACCGTGACCTCCAGGTTCAGGAACAGCTTCTTCCCAGCAACCATCAGGCTCTTGAACATCAATAAGCTCTGAACTACAATAGACTATTAATGCACTATTATTGTTTGTTTTTTATGTGTATGTGTGTGTGTGTGTGTGTATATATATATATATATATATATAGAAACATAGACATAGAAACATTGAAAATAGGTGCAGGAGGAGGCTGTTTGGCCCTTCGAGCCAGCACCGCCATTCATTGTGATCATGGCTGATCATCCACAATCAGTAACCCGTGCCTGCCTTCTCCCCATACCCCTTGATTCCACTAGCCCCTAGAGCTCTATCTAACTCTCTTTTAATTTCATCCAGAGAATTGGCCTCCACTGCCTTCTGTGGCAGAGAATTCCACAAATTCACAACTCTCCAGGTGAAAATGTTTTTTTCTCACCTCAGTTTTAAATGGCCTCCCCTTTATTCTTAGACTGTGGCCCCTGGTTCTGGACTCCCACAACATTGGGAATGTTTTTCCTGCATCTAGCTTGTCTAGTCCTTTTATAATTTTATACGTTTCTATAAGATCCCCTCTCATCCTTCTAAACTCCGGTGAATATATATATATATATATATATATATATATAATCTGAGCTTTCTCTCTCGTTTATCATAGTGTTTCCAGTGCACTACGTTTACATGTTGTGTTGTGCTGCTGCAAGTAAGAATCTCACTGTTCTATCTGGGACACACGACAATAAAACTCTCCTGACTCTTGCCGAGTAAACCTCGAGGTTCCCCGGTTCCCCGGCCAGACTCACCCTCCGGATGTCGGTGGTCTCCGGCAGCCTGCCCCCCACTCCTGTCTCTGAGCCTAGCTGCCCAGCCACACTCTGCTCCTTTAAACACGTCTGCAACACGGCACTGGGGAGAGAGGGAGAGAGGGTCAGACCCAGCCCACGCACGCACACGCTACCCACCCACACGCAGCACGCGTGCAAAACACCATGAGAGGAACAGAGCACCGTGGACCCAGAGTAGGGGAATCGAGAACCAGAGGACATAGGTTCAAGGTGAAGGGGAAAAGATTTAATAGGAATCCCAGGGGTAACTTTTTCACACAGAGGGTGGTGGGTGTATGGAACAAGCTGCCAGAGGGGGTAGTCGAGGCTGGGACTATCCCATATAACCATATAACAACTACAGCACGGAAACAGGCCCGTTCGGCCCTACCAGTCCACGCCGACCACTTTCTCTGACCTAGTCTCATCTACCTGCTCTCAGACCATAACCCTCCAATCCCCTCTTATCCATATACCTATCCAATTTACTCTTAAATAATAAAATCGAGCCTGCCTCCACCACTTCCACCGGAAGCCCATTCCATACAGCCACCACCCTCTGAGTAAAGAAGTTCCCCCTCATGTTACCCCTAAACTATTGTCCCTCAATTCTGAAGCTATGTCCCCTTGTTGGAATCTTCCCCACTCTCAAAGGGAAAAGCTTACCCACGTCAACTCTGTCCGTCCCTCTTAAAATTTTAAAAACCTCTATCAAGTCCCCCCTCAACCTTCTACGCTCCAAAGAATAAAGACCCAACCTGTTCAACCTCTCTCTGTAGCTTAAGTGCTGAAACCCAGGCAACATTCTAGTAAATCTCCTCTGTACCCTCTCCATTTTGTCGACATCCTTCCTATAATTTGGCGACCAGAACTGCACACCATACTCCAGATTCGGCCTCACCAATGCCCTGTACAATTTTAACATTACATCCCAACTTCTATATTCGATGCTCTGATTTATAAAGGCAAGCATACCAAACGCCTTCTTCACCACCCTATCCACATGAGATTCCACCTTCAGGGAACAATGCACAGTTATTCCCAGATCCCTCTGTTCCACAGCATTCCTCAATTCCCTACCATTTACCCTGTACGTCCTATTTTGATTTGTCCTACCAAAATGCAGCACCTCACACTTATCAGCATTAAACTCCATCTGCCATCTTTCAGCCACCCTTCCAAAAGGCCCAAGTCTCTCTGTAGACTTTGAAACTCTACTTCATTATTAACTACTCCACCTATCTTAGTATCATCTGCATATTTACTAATCCAATTTGCCACACCATCATCCCATCGTTTAAGAAACAGGTAGACAGGTACATGGATAGGACAGGTTTGGAGGGATATGGACCAAGCGCAGGCAAGTGGGACTAGTGTAGCTGGGACATGTTGGCCGGTGTGGGCAAGTTGGGCTGAAGGGCCTGTTTCCACACTGTATCACTCTATGACTCTAGTGTAGCTGGGACATGTGGGCAAGTTGGGCTGAAGGGCCTGTTTCCACACTGTATCACTCTACGACTCTAGTGAAAGGACTGTTGAGATATGTGTAGCAGAGAGGAGTGAGCTGTTCCTGGGGTCTGAGCCTGCGCTCCCCTCCACACCAAACTCCCCCCCCACCCACCTGCCCCCCTACCCCTCCCCCCCCCACCCCCCTGTAACCCACCCACCATCCCTCTCACCCACCCGCGCCGCCCCCCCCACCCATCTGCCCCACACCCCACCACCTGCCCCCCCTCCCCGGCCTGACCCACCGCTGCCTTGTCAGGAGGTCCACCTCGTGCTCCAGGCCGATGATCTTCTCCCCAAAGTCGTGCTTGAGGAGCCTGTTGTCCACCTCGGCCAAACGCCGGCCCTCCAGCTCCCGGCGCAGCCTGAGGGTGGGGGTCAGACGGGGGGGTGAAACCCGCACACACCGGGTCACGGGGGGAACAGCGGGTCACGGGGGGGGGGGGGCAAACACGGGGTCACGGGGCACACACGGGGTCACGGGGGGGGCACACACGGGGTCACGGGGCATACACGGGGTCACGGGAGGAACACGGGGTCACAGGAAAACAGCGGGTCATGGTGGCAAACACCGGGTCACGGGGCACACACGGGGTCACGGGGGGGGCAAACACGGGGCACACACAGGGAACCCGCACACAAGGGGTCACGAGGGGGCAAACACGGGGTCACGGGGGGAACACGGGGTCACAGGAAAACAGCGGGTCATGGTGGCAAACACGGGGTCACAGGACAAACACGGGGTCACGGGGGAACCGGCTAACACCGGGTCATGGGGGCAAACACGGGGTCACGGGGCAAACCGTGTCATGGGGGCAAACACCGGGTCAAGGGTCAAACAAGGGGGTCACAGGAGGGGCAAACACGGGGTCACGGGGGGGGGGCAAACACAGGGGTAACAGGAGGGCCAAACACATGGTCACCAGCATAAACGGGCTCACGGGGGGCAAACATAGGGTCACGGGGGGGCTGACAAACAGGGGGTCATGGGGGGGACAAACATGGGGTCACGGGGGGGGGGAATGACAAACAGGGGGTCACGGGGGGACTGGCAAACACAGGGTCACGGGAGGGAACCAGCGCTGAAACTGGAACAGCAATGGCAGGGATTTCTGGGAATAATCTGGAAGATGCAGGATCTTTTCATTCCAAAGAGGAAGAAAGATTCTAGGGGGAGAAAGAGGCGACCGTGGCTGACAGGAAAAATCAAGGACAGTGTAAAACTACAAGAGAAGGCACATAGCATTGCAACGATTAGTGGGAAGCCAGAGGATTGGGAAGTTTTAAAGACCAAGAGAAGGTAACTAATGTGGCAATACTTGGAGAATGGATGATATATGAAGGTAAGCTAGACTATAATATGACAGAGGCTAGCAAGAGTTTCTTCAGGTATATAACGAGCAAGAGGCAAGAGTGGACGTTGGACAGCTGGAGAATGATGGAGGACAAATGATAATGGGGAATATAGAAATGGCAGAGGAGTTAGATAACCTTTTTGCATCCGTCGTCACTGAGAGGAAGCATGCAGGTACAGCAGGCAGTGAAGAAAGCCAATGGCATGTTGGCCTTCATAACAAGAGGAGTTGAGTATAGGAGCAAAGAATTCCTTCTGCAGTTGTACAGGGCCCTAGTGAGACCACATCTGGAGTACTGTGCGCAGTTTTGGTCTCCTAATTTGAGGAAAGGACGTCCTTGCTATTGAGGGAGTGCAGCGTAGGTTCACCAGGTTAATCCCTGGTTGGCGGGACTGTCAGATGTTGAAAGAATGGAGCGACTAGCTTCTGTACACTGGAATTTAGATGAGAGGGGATCTTATTGAAACATATAAGATTATTAAGGGATTGGACACGCTAGAGGCAGGAAACATGTCCCCGATGTTGGGGAATGATCAGCCATGATCACAATGAATGGCGGTGCTGGCTCAAGGGCCAAATGGCCTCCTCCTGCTCCTGTTGTGAATTTACAGTGGAAGACACCAGCAATGTGCCTGAAATTCAAGAGTCAGGGGGTGGAAGTCAGTGGAGTGGCCATTACCAGGGAGAAGGTGCTGGGGGGAAGCTGAAGGTGGATAAGTCACCTGGGCCGGGTGGACTGCAAGAGGTGGCTTTAGAGATTGTGGAGGCATTGACAGGGATATTTCAGGAATCACTAGAGTCAGGATTATTGGAAAATTGCCAATATTACCCCGCTGCACAAGAAGGGAGCAAAGCAGAATAGTGGGAACTACAGGCCGCTTAGCCTGACTTCGGTGGTTGGTTAGATTTTAGAGTCCATTATAAAGGATGAGGTTACGGAGCACTCAGAAGTTCACGATAAAACAGGCCAAAGTCAGCATGGTTTTGTGAAGGGGAGGTCTTGCCTGGCAAATCTGTTGGAATTTTTTGAAGAAGTAAATAGCAGGACAAAGGAGAGCCAGTGGATGTTGTTTACTTAGATTTTCAGAAGTCTTTAATAAGGTGCCGCATGTGAGGCTGCTAAAGAAGATGAGAGCCCCTGGTATCAGAGGGCAGATGCCAGCATGGATAGCAGGTTGGCTGGATGGCAGAAGGCAAAGAGTGGCAATAAAGGAGGGTGTTTCTGTTTGGCTGCCAGTGACTAGCGGTGTTCCGCAGGGCTCGGTGCTGGGGCGGTACTCTTCACGTTGTATATCAATGATTTGGACGAGGGAATTGAAGGCTTTGTGGCCATGTTTGCAGATGATCCGAAGATCAGTGGAGGGGCAAGTAGTGTAGAGAAAGCAGGGACTGTGCAGAAGGAAGTCAAATCAGTAGTGAGGAGGCAAATTCAATTTCGAGAGGACTAGAACATAACAACAGGGATGTAATGCTGAGGCTTTCTAAGACACTGGTTGGACCACATTTGGAGTATTGTGAGCAATTGTGGGCCCCATATCTGAGGAAGGATGTGCTGGCGTTGGAGAGGGTCCAGAGGAGGTTTACGAGAATTATTCCAGAATGAGTGGGTTAACATATGATGAGTGTTTGTCGGCACTGGGCCTGTACTCACTGGAGTTTAGAAGGATGAGGGGGGTCCCCATTGAAACGTACAGAATAGTGAATGCCTGGATAGAGTGGATGTGGAGAGGATGTTTCCACTAGTGGGAGAGTCTCGGACTAGGACATAGCTTCAGAATGAAAGGATGTTCATTTAGGAAGAATGAGATGAGACGAGGAGAAATTTCTTTGGTCAGAGGGTGGTGAATCTGTGGAATTCTTTGCCATAGACGGCTGTGGGGGACAAGTCAGTGGATATTTTAAGGCAGAGAGAGATAGATTCTTGATTAGTGCGGGTGTCAGAGGTTTAGGGGAGGAGGCAGGAGAATGGGGTTAGGAGAGATAGATCAGCCACGATTGAATGGAAGAGAAGGCTTGATGGGCCGAATGGCCTAATTCTACTCCTATCCCTTATGACCTTATGGCGCACGCAGGATCACAGTGGGGTGGGGGGTGAAACCAGAGACTGGGCCACGGGAGGACTGTCAGGAGCAGTGGGGGGGGGGGCAAAGGGGTGTGTGGGGGAAATCAGCAGGGTCATAGTGGGGGAAGGGTTTTAAAGGGAAGGGCATGGGCAAGGGGAGGGGTAGGTTAGGGCAAAGATGGGGGGGGGGGGAGGAGAATAACAACAAGCACACAACTCAGTCTAACTTGAGGAAGGACGTCCTTGCTATTGAGGCAGTGCAGCGTAGGTTCACCAGGTTAATCCCCAGGATGGCAGGACTGTCATACGAGGAAAGATTGGAAAGACTGGGCTTGTATTCACTGGAGTTTAGAAGGATGAGAGGGGATCTTATAGAGACGTATAAAATTATATAAGGACTGGACAAGCTCGATGCAGGAAAAATGTTCCCAATGTTGGGGGGAGTCCAGAACCAGGTGCCACAGTCTTAGAATAAAGGGGAGGCCATTTAAAACTGAGGTGAGCAGGAACTTTTTCACCCAGAGAGTTGTGAATTTGTGGAATTCTCTGCCACAGAGGGCAGTGGAGGCCAATTCATTGGATGGATTTAAAAGAGAGGTTAGATAGAGCTCTAGGGGCTAGTGGAATCAAGGGATATGGGGAGAAGGCAGGCACGGGTTACTGATTGTGGATGATCAGCCATGATCACAATGAGTGGCAGTGCTGGCTCGAAGGGCCCAAATGGCCTCCTCCTGCACCTGTTGTCTGTGCTTCTATTTCACAGGG
>NC_135953.1:141789334-141824133 GCF_053455715.1 Rhinoraja longicauda | reverse complement strand
GGAAGGGGAGAGGGAGGAGGGAGAGAGAGAGAGAAGGTTAACAACATGCCAAAGACCTGAGAGCATACTGTTGCTTTAACAGAAGGACCTGATTTAATAATCAATGGTGGTTGTCACGGTAGCGCAGCGGTAGAGTTGCTGCCTTACAGCGAATGCAGCGCCGGAGACTCAGGTTCCATCCCGACTACGGGCGCCGTCTGTACGGAGTTTGTACGTTCTCCCCGTGACCTGCGTGGGTTTTCTCCGAGATCTTCGGTTTCCTCCCACACTCCAAAGATGTACAGATTTGCAGGTTAATTGGTTTGGTAAATGTAAACATTGTCCCTAGTGGGTGTAGGATAGTGTTAATGTGCGGGGATCGCTGGGCGGCACGGACCCGGTGGGCCGAAGGGCCTGTTGCCGCGCTGTATCTCTGAATTTAAACTAAATCTACACTAGTCCTACCTGCCCACGTTTGGCCCATATCCCACTAAATCTTTCCTATCCATGTACCTGTCAACAGGGGGGACTGGAGCACAGGTGTGGGGAGGTGCTGCTACAGGTAGACCGTACCTGCCGAGCTGGGTACAGGTGTGAGCTCTGGAAACGCTGCGTTTGGCACTGAAGGAGTGCAGCAGAGATTCCCCAGACCTGTGGGCATCGTGGAGACCAAGGAAACTGCCTCTCTTTTAAGTTCAGCTTAATTTAGTTTCGAGATACAGTGCGGAAACAGGCCCTTCAGCCCACCGAGTCCGTGCCGACCAGCGATCCCCCTCGTACACTAGATCTATGTTATCCCACTTTCCCATCCGCGTACACACTCATACCGGGAACTATTCACAGGGGACAATTTAACCGACAAACTTGCACGTCTTAGAGATGCGGGAGGAAACCGGAGCACCCAGAGAAATAAATACCTCCTCAAGGCACGTCATCATATTCTGAGGCTGCTGCCTCTGGTCCAACACCCTCCCACTAGTTTACAGATACAGCGCGGAAACAGGCCCTTCGGCCCACCGGGTCTGTGCCGACCGGCGATCCCCACACACTAACACTATCCTACACCCACTAGGGACAATGTTTACATTTACCAAGCCTATAAACCCATACGTCTTTGGAGTGTGGGAGGAAACTGAAGATCTCGGAGAAAACCCACGCAAAGAGGTGGAAAGACTCTAAGGGGAGTAAGAGACACCTGTGGCTGACAAGGGAAGTCAGGGACAGCATAAAAATTAAGGAGAGGAAGTATAACATAGCAAAGAAGAGTGGGAAGACAGAGGATTGGGACTCTTTTAAAGAGCAACAAAAGTTAACTAAAAAGGCAATACGAGGAGAAAAGATGAGGTACGAGGGTAAACTAGCCAATAATATAAAGGAGGATAGCAAAAGTTTTTTTAGGTACGTGAAGAGGAAAAAAATAGTCAAGGCAAATGTGGGTCCCTTGAAGACAGAAGCAGGGGAATTTATTATGGGGAACAAAGAAATGGCAGACGAGTTAAACCGTTACTTTGGATCTGTCTTCACTGAGGAAGATACACACAATCTCCCAAATGTTCTAGGGGCTGGAGAACCTAGGGTGATGGAGGAACTGAAGGAAATCCACATTAGGCAGGAAATGGTTTTGGGTAGACTGATGGGACTGAAGGCTGATAAATCCCCAGGGCCTGATGGTCTGCATCCCAGAGTACTTAAGGAGGTGGCTCTAGAAATAGTGGAAGCATTGGAGATCATTTTTCAATGTTCTATAGATTCAGGATCAGTTCCTGTGGATTGGAGGATAGCAAATGTTATCCCACTTTTTAAGAAAGGAGGGAGAGAGAAAACGGGTAATTATAGACCAGTTAGTCTGACATCAGTGGTGGGGAAAATGCTGGAGTCAATTATAAAAGACGAAATTGCTGAGCATTTGGATAGCAGTAACGGGATCGTTCCGAGTCAGCATGGATTTACGAAGGGGAAATCATGCTTGACAAATCTACTGGAATTTTTTGAGGATGTAACTAGGAAAATTGACAAGGGAGAGTCAGTGGATGTGGTGTACCTCGACTTTCAGAAAGCCTTCGACAAGGTCCCACATAGGAGATTAGTGGGCAAAATTAGGGCACATGGTATTGGGGGTAGGGTACTGACATGGATAGAAAATTGGTTAACAGACAGAAAGCAAAGAGTGGGGATAAATGGGTCCCTTTCGGAATGGCAGGTAGTGACCAGTGGGGTACCGCAAGGTTCGGTGCTGGGACCCCAGCTATTTACGATATACATTAATGACTTAGACGGAGGGATTAAAAGTACCATTAGCAAATTTGCAGATGATACTAAGTTGGGGGGTAGTGTGAATTGTGAGGAAGATGCAATAAGGCTGCAGGGTGACCTGGACAGGTTGTGTGAGTGGGCGGATACATGGCAGATGCAGTTTAATGTAGATAAGTGTGAGGTTATTCACTTTGGAAGTAAGAATAGAAAGGCAGATTATTATCTGAATGGTGTCAAGTTAGGAGGAGGGGGAGTTCAACGAGATCTGGGTGTCCTAGTGCATCAGTCAATGAAAGGAAGCATGCAGGTTCAGCAGGCAGTGAAGAAAGCCAATGGAATGTTGGCCTTCGTAACAAGAGGAGTTGAGTATAGGAGCAAAGAGGTCCTTCTACAGTTGTACCGGGCCCTGGTGAGACCGCACCTGGAGTACTGTGTGCAGTTTTGGTCTCCAAATTTGAGGAAGGATATTCTTGCTATGGAGGGCGTGCAGCGTAGGTTCACTAGATTAATTCCCGGAATGGCGGGACTGTCGTATGTTGAAAGGCTGGAGCGATTGGGCTTGTATACACTGGAATTTAGAAGGATGAGGGGGGATCTTATTGAAACATATAAGATAATTAGGGGATTGGACACATTAGAGGCAGATAACATGTTCCCAATGTTGGGGGAGTCCAGAACAAGGGGCCACAGTTTGAGAATAAGGGGTAGGCCATTTAGAACGGAGATGAGGAAGAACTTTTTCAGTCAGAGGGTGGTGAAGGTGTGGAATTCTCTGCCTCAGAAGGCAGTGGAGGCCAGTTCGTTGGATGCTTTCAAGAGAGAGCTGGATAGAGCTCTTAAGGATAGCGGAGTGAGGGGGTATGGGGAGAAGGCAGGAACGGGGTACTGATTGATAGTGATCAGCCATGATCGCATTGAATGGCGGTGCTGGCTCGAAGGGCTGAATGGCCTACTCCTGCACCTATTGTCTATTGTCTATTGTCTATTGTCTATAGGTCACGGGGAGAACGTGCAAACTCCGTACAGACAGCACCCGTAGTCAGGATGGAACCCGGGTCTCTGGTGCTGCATTCGCTGCGAGTCGGCAACTCTACCGCTGCACCACCACGAGTTGGGAAGAACAAGGGAGCTCGTTGAGACAGACTATTAGCAGCATCGACAATCCTCGATAATCTGGGGCGTACAGGGCCACAGTAACAGAGCCAGTGCCTCACAGCGCCAGAGACCCGGAACCCATCCTGACCACAGGTGCCGTCTGTGTGGAGTTTGCACGCTCTCCCTGTGACCGCGTGGGTTTTCTCCGGGTGCTCAGGTCCCCCCCCCCCCACATCCCAAAGACGTGCGGGTTTGTGGGTTAATCGTCCCTCTGTAAATGGCCCCCTCGTGTGTAAGGGGTGGATGAGACAGTGGGATAACAGAGAGCTAGTGTGAACGGGTGGTCGCTGGTTGGCGTGGACTCAGTGGGTCGTAGGGGCCTTACCAGCGACGACAACATGCCCCGACCGGTCACACCATCTCTGCGCTGGGCGAGTCACAATCTGGCGCACGGGCGCCCTACAAAACCAAGCGCAGAGAGAGTTGCACACCCTCTCTCACACACACTCACACATGCAGCCCGCCACGCACACACTGGGGCAACACACTCCCTCACACTCACCTCTTCGGTCAGCTTGGTGTTCGATTTTTCCAACGCATCCACTTTTGCCTGGAGATTATTTACGGTGGAACTAGAAAACAACAAGAGAATCATCGCTAAATGCAGAGTGCTGGAGTAACTCAGCGGGTCAGGCAGCATCTCTGGAGAACATGGACACAGAGTGCTGGAGTAACTCAGCGGGTCAGGCAGCATCTCTGGAGAACATGGACACAGAGTGCTGGAGTAACTCAGCGGCTCAGGCAGCATCTCTGGAGAACATGGACACAGAGTGCTGGAGTAACTCAGCGGCTCAGGCAGCATCTCTGGAGAGAAGGAATGGGTGACGTTTCGGGTCGAGACCCTTCTTTAGACTGATGGGAGAACTGGGAAGGGGGAGGGGATGGAGAGAGATGGAAAGCAGGGACTATCTGAAGTTAGAGAAGTCAATGTTCATACCGCTGGGGTGTAAACTACCCAAGAGAAATATGAGGTGCTGTTCCTCCAATTTGCACTGGGCCTCACTCTGACAATGGAGGAGGCCCAGGACAGACTGAGAGTGGGAGGGGGAGTTGACGTGCTGAGCCACCGGGAGATCAGGTCGGTTAAGACAGACTGAGCGGAGGTGTTGAGTGAAATGATCGCCGAGCCTGCGCTTGGTCTCGCTGATGTAGAGAGGTTGACACCTGGAGCAGCGGATACAGTAGATGAGGTTGGAGGAGGTGCAGGTGAAATCCACTGACTTGGTCTCCACAGTTTGAGATTCACTGGAGTCTTTCTCTTCCACAACGCAGAGACGGGTCTGTGCAGCGCAAGGATTCCCTCCGCCTCGCAACCCCCGTACCGTACCCTCAACACACACTCACTACACACAAAATCATCAGAGGAATAGATCGGGTAGATGCACAGAGTCTCTTGCCCACGCACACGCTACCCACCCACACGCTACCCACCCACACGCAGCACGCGTGCACAACACCATGTGAGGAACAGATCACCGTGGACCCAGAGTAGGGGAATCGAGGACCAGAGGACATAGGTTCAAGGTGAAGGGAAAAAGATTTAATAGGAATCTGAGGGGTAACTTTTTCACACAGAGGGTGGTGGGTGTATGGAACAAGTTGCCAGATGAGGTAGTTGAGGCTGGGACTATCCCACCGTTTAAGAAACAGTTGGACAGGTACATGGATAGGACAGGTTTGGAGGGATATGGACCAAGCGCAGGCAAGTGGGACTAGGGTAGCTGGGACATGTTGGCTGGTGTGGGCGAGTTGGGCTGAAGTGCCTGTTTCCACACTGTATCACTCTGTGACTCTAGTGTAGCTGGGACATGTTGGCTGGTGTGGGCGAGTTGGGCTGAAGGGCCTGTTTCCACACTGTATCACTCTGTGACTCTATGACTCTAGCATGTACCTCAAGTGCCTGTTCAGCTCTTCCACGTAATTCTTTTGGTCCAAGATGGCTGTGATTTGTCCGTCCCTGCGAGAACAACAAGACGTTAGACTTGAGAGACTACGCGCGCAAACCGGCACTACGGCCCACCAAGTCTCACAGCGCCGGAGACCCGGGTTCCATCCCGACTGCGGGTGCTGTCTGTACGGAGTTTGTACGTTCTCCCCGTGACCTGCGTGGGTTTCTCTGGGTGGCCCAGTTTCCTTCCACACTCCAAAGACGTGCAGGTTTGTAGGTTAATTGGTTTTTTGTAAACCTGTAAATTGTTCCCAGTGTGTCAGAGGAAATTTATGTCCCCACCAACTCTCACCAACTTCTACAGATGCACCATAGAGAGCATTTTATCAGGATGCATCACAGCCTGGTTTGGGAACAGCTCCATCCACGACCGCTAGAAATTGCAGAGAGTTGTGGACACAGCCCAGACCATCACACAAACCAAGCTCCCTTCCACTGACTCCATCTACACCTCACGCTGCCTCGGCAAGGCCAGCAGCACAATCAAGGACCAGTCTCACCCCGGCCACTCCCTCTTCTCCCCTCTCCCATCGGGCAAGAGGTACAGAAGTGTGAAAACGCACACCTCCAGATTCAGGGACAGTTTCTTCCCGGCTGTTATCAGGCATCTGAACCATCCTACCACAACCAAAGAGCATTCCTGACCTCCCATCTACCTCATTGGAGACCATCGGACTATCTTTAATCGGACTTTACTGGACATTATCTTGCACTAAACGTTATTCCCTTTATCCTGTATCTGTTCACTGTGGACGGCTCGATTGTAATCATGTATAGTCTTTCTACTAACTGGATAGCACGCAACAGAAAAAGCTTTGAACTGAACCTCGGTACACGTGACAATAAACTAAACTACAGCAAGGTTTAGAAAGTGGGATAATGTAGGAGTAGTGTGAACGGATGATCGATGATCAGTGTGAAATCAGTGGGCCGAAGGGCCTCGATCAGTGCAGTATCTCCAAACTGAACTAAACTCGTGGAGTGATACGATAGTTTGTCATCATAGGTACGTAAATACAGTGCGATTCATTGTTTTGCATACAACACAGCAAAATCATACAATATATATATATATACATTCATATTACACAGGGTGTGGTGGGCACATGGAACACGAAGGTGGATGAGAATGTGGCATAACATGGAGCTAGTTGGAACTAGTGTGGGCGGGTTATTGATGGTCGGTGTGGACTCTGAGTGTAGTTCTGAGCCGGGCGAGGTGTATGTGGGGTTATCCTGCTGGCGGTGGGCACGCTGCAGGGACATGGAGCAAGGGGGCATGAGCGAGGGGCGTTAACGGCTGCACGCCACGCCATGGCACGTGACAAACACTCACCCCTCTATCGTCTTGCTGCTGTGCCCGCCATCCTTCAAGTAGAGGGAGAAATCAATGACGCCGACCTGCAATATAAAGGCAGCGTGGGTCAGCACCACGGGACTAGAGCACCCCTGCTACCCAGCAGCACCCCCGCTACACCAGCAGCACCCCCGCTACACCCACACCAGCAGCACCCCCGCTACACCCACACCAGCAGCACCCCCGCTACACCAGCAGCACCCCCGCTACACCCATACCAGCAGCATCCCCACTCCACCCACACCAGCAGCATCCCCGCTACACCAGCAGCACCCCCGCTACACCCACACCAGTAGCATCCCCACTCCACCCACACCAGCAGCACCCCCACTACACCAGCAGCACCCCCGCTACACCCACACCAGCAGCACCCCCACTACACCCACACCAGCAGCACCCCCACTACACCCACACCAGCAGCACCCCCGCTACACCCACACCAGCAGCACCCCCGCTACACCCACACCAGCAGCACCCCCACTACACCAGCAGCACCCCCGCTACACCCACACCAGCAGCATCCCCACTACACCCACACCAGCAGCATCCCCACTCCACCCACACCAGCAGCATCCCCACTACACCCACACCAGCAGCATCCCCACTCCACCCACACCAGCAGCAAGAGACCTTGCAGTCTCCCTCTGTACTTCAGGTCACCAGGGATAGGAGCAGGATCAGGCCATTCGGCCCATCGAGTCTCCACCGCCATTCAAGCATGGCCGATCTATCTCTCTCTCCTAACCCCATTCTCCTGCCTTCTCCCCATCAACATGTTTCAACTGTAATGTTTTAATGTTTAATGCTTTATTCTTAATTGTTTACTGTATGTCGTGTTGTTACTTGTGAGCGGAGCACCAAGGCACATTCCTTGTGTGTGTACATACTTGGCCAATAAAATCGAAGGTAGACACAAAATGCTGGAGTAACTCAGCGGGTCAGGCAGCATCTCTGGAGAACATGGACACAGAGTGCTGGAGTAACTCAGCGGGTCAGGCAGCATCTGTGGAGAACATGGACACAGAGTGCTGGAGTAACTCAGCGGGTCAGGCAGCATCTCTGGAGAACATGGACACAGAGTGCTGGAGTAACTCAGCAGGTCAGGCAGCATCTCTGGAGAACATGGACACAGAGTGCTGGAGTAACTCAGCGGGTCAGGCAGCATCTCTGGAGAACATGGACACAGAGTGCTGGAGTAACTCAGCAGGTCAGGCAGCATCTCTGGAGAGAAGGAATGAATGAATAAGTTTATTGGCCAAGTATGCAGATACAAGGAATGTGCCTTGGTGCTCCGCTCACAAATGACAACACAAACATACAGTTAACAATTAAGAATAAAGCATAAACACATCAAAATAATAAGGATACAACATTATGGTCTAAACATGTGGGTGAAAACAAACCAGAGCAAAAAAGAGACTACAGACTTTGGTTATTCAGTAGAACTATCACTCGTGGAAACAAGCTGTTTTTATGTCTGGCTGTGGCTGCTTTGACAGTCCGGAGTCGCCTTCCAGAGGGAAGTGCTTCAAAGAGTTTGTGGCCAGGGTGAGAGGGGTCAGAGATGATCTTGCCCGCTCGCTTCCTGGCCCTTGCAGTGTACAGTTCATCAATGGGGGGAAGGTTGCAGCCAACAACCTTCTCAGCTGTGCGAACGATCCGTTGCAGCCACCGGATGTTGTGCTTGGTGGCTGAGCCAAACCAGACCATGATGGAGAAGGTGAGGACGGACTCAATGATAGCAGTATAGAATTGGACCATCATTGCCTGTGGCAGATTGTGTTTCTTCAGTTGCCGCAGGAAGTACATTCTCTGTTAGGCCTTTTTGACTGTGGAGTCGATGGTGGCCTCCCATTTAAGGTCCCTGGAGATGATAGTTCCAAGGAACTCCACAGATGTGACTGTGGTGTTGTTGATGGTGAGTGGGGGGAGGGGAGGGGGATCTCTTCGAAAGTCTACAATCAATTCCACTGTCTTGAGAGCATTGAGCTCCAGGTTGTTGCGATGGCACCAGGACGCCAGCTGTGTCACTTCCCCTCTGTAGGCAGATTCCTCCCCATCCTAGATGGGTGATGTTTCGGGTGGAGACCCTTCTTCAGACTAATAAAATGTATTCAATTCAATTCTATTCTATTCTACCCCCTGACACCGGCACTAATCTGTCCATCTCTGCCTTAAATATATCCACTGACTTGGCCTCCACAGCCTTCTGTGGCAAAGAAATCCACAGGTTCACCACCCTCTGACTCAAGAAATTCCTCCTCATCTCCTTCCTAAAAGAAGCTCCTTTAATTCTGAGGCTGTGCCCTCTGGTCCTAGACTCTCCCACTAGTGGAAACATCCTCTCCACATCCACTCTATCCAGGCCTTTCACTATTCTGTACGTTTCAATGAGGTCCCTCTTCATCCTTCTAAACTCCAGCGAGTACAGGCCCAGTGCCGACAAACACTCATCATATGTTAACACACTCATTCCTGGGATCATTCTTGCAAAACCACCTCAGGGGCAAGCACAACCTTCCTCAGATCTGGTGAGACTTGCTCAGACTTGAAGGGGCTGCTCCTTGTCTGCACTTCACTCCCACCATCTTAGAAACATAGAAAATAGTTGCAGGAGGAGGCCATTTGGCCCTTCGAGCCAGCACCGCCATTCATTGTGATCATGGCTGATCATCCACAATCAGTAACCCGTGCCTGCCTTCTCCCCATACCCCTTGATTCCACTAGCCCCTAGAGCTCTATCTAACTTTCTTTTAAATTCATCCAGTGAATTGGCCTCCACTGCCCTCTGTGGCAGAGAATTCCACAAACTCACAACTCTCTGGGTGAAAAAGTTGCTTCTCACCTCAGTTTTAAATGGCCTCCCCTTTATTCTTAGCCCCTGGTTCTGGACTCCCCCAACATTGGGAACATTTTTCCTGCATCTAGCTTGTCCAGTCCTTTTATAATTTTATACGTCTCTATAAGATCCCCTCTCATCCTTCTAAACTCCAGTGAATACAAGCCCAGTCTTTCTAATCTTTCCACATATGACAGTCCCGCCATCCCGGGGATTAACCTGGTGAACCTGCGCTGAACTGCCTCAATAGAAAGGACGTCCTTCCTCAAATTAGGAGACCAAAACTGCACACAATACTCCAGATGTGGTCTCACCAGGGCCCTGTACAACTGCAGAAGGACTTCTTTGCTCCTATACTGAAATCCTCTCGTTATGAAGGTCAACATGCCATTAGCTTTCTGCACTGCCTGCTGTGCCTGCAAGCTTGTTCTGTTGGGTCTGCGTAAACATTACTCCGACTCCCTGTGTAGTAATGGCAATTAGAAAAGAGTTTACTGGAAAAGTCTGGAAGTTGCCATAACCCTGACCTTTGGGCACCGGGTGCAGGGGGAGGGGAGCGGGTAGATCGGAGGAGGACGTTTAATGTGGATAAGTGTGAGGTTATCCACTTTGGTGGTAAGAATAGGAAGGCAGAGTATTATCTGAATGGTGTCAAGTTAAGAACAGGGGACATACAACGAGATCTGGGTGTCCTAGTGCATCAGTCACTGAAAGGAAGCATGCAGGTACAGCAGGCAGTGAAGAAAGCCAATGGAATGTTGGCCTTCATAACAAGAGGAGTTGAGTATAGGAGCAAAGAGGTCCTTCTGCAGTCCTTAGGAAAGATATTCTTGCTATTGAGGGCGTGCAGCGTAGGTTTACTAGGTTAATTCCCGGAATGGCGGGACTATCGTATGTTGCAAGACTGGAGCGACTAGGCTTGTATACACTGGAATTTAGAAGGATGAGGGGATCTTATCGAAACGATTATTAAGATTATTAAGGGGTTGGACACGTTAGAGGCAGGAAACATCTTCCTAATGTTGGGGGAGTCCAGAACCAGGGGCCACAGTTTAAGAATAAGGGGTAGGCCATTTAGAACGGAGATGAGGAAAAGCTTTTTCAGTCAGAGAGTTGTGAATCTGTGGAATTCTCTGCCTCAGAAGGCAGTGGAGGCCAGTTCTCTGAATGCATTCAAGAGAGAGCTAGATAGAGCTCTTAAGGATAGCGGAGTCAGGGGGTATGGGGAGAAGGTAGGAACGGGATACTGATTGTGGATGATCAGCCAGAATCACATTGAATGGCGGTGCTGGCTCGAAGGGCCGAATGGCCTCCTCCTGCACCTATTGGCTATTGTCTATTGACGCGGCTGGGCTTTGTTCCCAGGCCTGGCCAAGCCGGCCATTCTGTAGACTTCAGAGTTACAGTGTGGAAACAGGCCCTTCAGCCCACCGAGTCCGTGACCTCCCTGTACACCGCCACTACCCTACACACTGGAGAGCATTTATCATTTACAGACGCCAATTAACTTATAAACCTGAACGTCTTTGGAGTGTGGAAGGAAACCAGAGCGCGCGGTCACAGGGAGAACGTACAAACGCTGTACAGGCACGGCCCACAGTGAGGATCGACCCGGGTCTCTGGTGCTGTGAGGCAGCAACTCTACTGTGCCGACAGTTCACGGGTTCTGACCAGGACTCTGGCCGAGCCGACTGCCCGCCTCTTTTGCTTGTCAATCTTCCCTGAATTCTTTAAGGCATTCTGCCTATGTTTAGTTTAGTTTAGAGATACAGCGCGGAAACAGGCCCTTCGGCCCACCGGGTCCGCGCCGACCAGCGATCCCCGCACATTAACACTATCCTACACCCACTGGGGACAATTTCTACATTTATCAAGCCAATTAACCCACAAACCCGCACGTCTTTGGAGTGTGGGAGGAAACCGGAGCACCCGGAGAAAACCCACACGGTCACAGGGAGAACATACAAGCCTCGTGCAGACAGCACCCGTGGTCAGGATGGAACCCGGGTCTCCGGCGCTGTGAGGCAGCAACTCTACCGCTGCCTTTCCCAGAGATCTGAGAGATTGGGGCAAGGCTTCGAGGCCTTTTTTTCCTTTTTTCCTCTCTCTCTCTCTCTCTCTCTCCTACCTGCGTGTCCAGGTCTTCTCCCTTCATACAAAGGTTGACATCGATGACGTTGAGTCCCACCAGCAGTCCGGCGATCACTGCCCCTTCCTCCTCCATCATCAGGGCGTTTGGCTCGTAGAACTCACTGAAGGGCAAAGGGGAAGAAACGCCACGCTGTAGCAAGGATACAGGTCAGCTGGAATGTGTGCGGAGAAGATTCACCAGGATGCTGCCAGCATTTGCCTTTGAGGCAGTGCAGCGTAGGTTCACCGGGTTAATCCCTGGGATGGCGGGACTGTCATATGAGGACAGATTGGAAAGACTGGGCTTGTATTCACTGGAGTTTAGAAGGATGAGAGGGGATCTTATAGAGACGTATAAAATTATAAAAGGACTGGACAAGCTCGATGCAGGAAAAATGTTCCCAATGTTGGGGGAGTCCAGAACCAGGGGCCACAGTCTAAGAATAAAGGGGAGGCCATTTAAAACTGAGGTGAGAAGCAACTTTTTCACCCAGAGAGTTGTGAGTTTGTGGAATTCTCTGCCACAGAGGGCAGTGGAGGCCAATTCACTGGATGAATTTAAAAGAAAGTTAGATAGAGCTCTAGGGGCTAGTGGAATCAAGGGATATGGGGAGAAGGCAGGCACGGGTTACTGATTGTGGATGATCAGCCATGATCACAATGAATGGCGGTGCTGGCTCGAAGGGCCAAATGGCCTCCTCCTGCACCTATTTTCTATGTTTCTATGTTTCAATGACTGAAGGGACTGAGCTACAAGGAGAGGTTGTGCAGGCTGTGACTCTATTCCTTGGAGCGCCGGGAGATGAGGGGCGATCTTAGTGAGTTGTATTAAAATCATGAGGGGAACAGGGTTGCACAGTGGCAGAGTTGCTGCCTCACAGCACCAGAGGCCTGAGTTCCATCCCGACTACGGGTGCTGACTGTGTGGAGTTTGTACGTTCCCTCTGTGACCGCGTGGGTTTTCTCCGGGTGCTCCGGTTTCCTGCCACATTCAAAAAAATGTGCAGGTTTGTATGTTGGTCAACTTGTGTAAATTGTGAATTGTCCCTCGTGTGTAGGATAGTGCTAGTGTACGAGATTCTGGTGGGCGGCGAGATTCTGGTGGGCCGAAGGGCCTGTTTCCACGTTGTATCTCTAAAGTCTAAAGATCAGGTGAATGCACAGTCTTTTACCCAGGGGAGGGGGATCAAGAACCAGAGGACAAAGGTTTAAGGTGAGAGGGGGAAACATTAAATAGGAGTTTGTGGGGCAACTTTTTCACACAGAGGGTGGTGGATATACGGAAAGAGCTGCCAGAGGAGGCAATTGAGGCAAGTACTAAAACAATTTAAAACACATTTGGATGCGTGGATGGACAGGAAAGGGTTAGAGGGGTGACGCTACCAGAAGGAATGGAAATAAAGTGATAGTCATACGTGTGGAAACAGGCCCTTCAGCCCAACTAGCACACACCGGCCAACATGTCCCAGCTACACTAGAGTTATAGAGTGATACAGTGTGGAAACAGGCCCTTCAGCCCAACTCACCCACACCGGCCAACATGTCCCAGCTACACTAGTCCCACCTGCCTGTGTTTGGCCCATATTCCTCTAAACCTGTCCAATGCATGCACTTGTCCAAATATTTCTTAAACATTGTTATTGTACTTGCCTCAACCTCCTCCAGATGCTGGTTTACAAAAAAAAAAGTGCTGGAGTAACTCAGCGGGTCAGGCAGCATCTCTGGAGAACATGGACACAGAGTGCTGGAGTAACTCAGCGGGTCAGGCAGCATCTCTGGAGAACATGGACACAGAGTGCTGGAGTAACTCAGCGGGTCAGGCAGCATCTCTGGAGAACATGAATAGGTGACGTTTCGGGTCTGTAGAAGTTGAGGCAATTACTCCAACAGCATTTAGAGGACATTTGGACAGGTACGTAGAGAGGAACGGTTTGGAGGGATATGGGCCAAACACAGGCAGGTGGGACGAGTGTAGTTGGTCGGTGTGGGCAAGTTGGGCCTTTCACTGTTCGGCAGGTTTCACTGAGGTTCCAACACATCCTTGTGGGATCCCACTCTCCGTTCTCTTTTCCGTAAAGCCGGGGTGTGGGGAGGGGGGGAGATCGGCTCGATCGATGGGGCCGGCGCAGACTAGTAGCTTCTGGAGCCTAGGGGGCGAGATGTCGCTCACCTCAGGAGGTCCTTGCGATTAATCAGGGCCTTCATGTAGTCGGAGAGCTTCTTCTGCATCAGAGCCAGCCGGAGCCAGGCCCTTCCCCTGCCCACCGCCGTCCTGCAAAGATGCACAGGGAGCGTCAGTCCGCCCGCCCGCCCGTCGCCACGCCATGCCCAGCCCACCCACAGGCCCAGTACCCCGTCAGTGCAGTGCTGCCCGGCTCACGACACTTCCACTCACGATAGTTCCACTCTGCACTGGTGCAAACAGCAGTGACCAGTAGTGAGCCACAGCTCGCTGCCGCCCACGTGATCACGTTCATTCAACGCATTTCCACGCACGATACTTTCGGTTTGCGATGGGTTTGTCGGAACGCAATCCCATCGTAAGCTGAGGAGCGCCAGTATTTTGTAGACAATAGATACATAGACAATAGGTGCAGGAGGAGACCTTCCAGCCAGCACCGCCATTCAATGTGATCATGGCTGATCATTCTCAATCAGTACCCCGTTCCTGCCTTCTCCCCGTACCCCCTGACTCCGCTATCCTTAAGAGCTCTATCTAGCTCTCTCTTGAATGCATTCAGAGAATTGGCCTCCACTGCCTTCTGAGGCAGAGAATTCCACAGATTCACAACTCTCTGACTGAAAAAGTTTTTCCTCATCTCCGTTCTAAATGGCCGACCCCTTATTCTTAGACTGTGGCCCCTGGTTCTGGACTCCCCCAACATTTTAGCACAGTGGGTGGTGCAGCGTTAGAGTTGCTGCCTCACGGCGCCAGAGACCCGGGTTCCATCCCGGCTACGGGTGCCGACTGTACGGAGTTTGTACGTTCTCCCCGTGACCTGCGTGGGTTTTCTCCGGGTGCTCCGGTTTCCTCCCACACTCCAAAGACGTGCAGGTTTGTAGGTTAATTGCCTTTGGTAAATTGTCCCTTAATCTTATCCGCCTGCACGTGATCCATATTCCTCCATTCCCTGCATATCCACGTGCCGGTCTGAAAGTCTCATAAAAGCCACTATGGTATCTGCCTCCACCACCATCCCTGGCAGCGCGTTCCAGGCCCCCACCCACCTATCTTTCCTTCTCTGGAGCTTCTCAACCCCATTCTCCTGCCTTCTCCCCTGCGTCAAAGACTGGAGGGCAGAGCTGTAAGGTGAGAGGGGAATCTTTGGAAGGAGATGTGTGGGACAAGTTTCTTCTCAGCACACAGAGGGTGGTGGGAGCTTGGAACACGCTGCCAGGGGTGGTGGCAGAGTAGGGCTGCCAACCTCCTCACTCACAAATAAGGGACAAAGGGTGACGTCACCGCCCCGCGCCCCACGTGACCTCACCCAGCCAGCGGCCACGTGCTCCCGCTCCACCAATGGTGGCCTCCCGGGCCGGGAGATTGAAGGTAGATACAAAATGCTGGAGTTACTCAGCGGGTCGGGCAGCATCTTTGGAGAGAAGGAATGGGTGACGTTTCTTCAGACTGGAGAAGGGTCTCGACCCGATACGTCACCCATTCCTTCTCTCCCGAGATGCTGCTGCCTGACCCGCTGAGTTGCTCCAGCATTTTGAGTCTTACCTGCGTTGATGAGGGGTACAGTATTACTTTGGGGATGTGAGTGTGTCGGTACACCTGGCACCGAGATCTAACGTAGGAACTCACTTGAGACCCGGCAGATCCTTCACACTGACGGTTATCTCTCCCGCCTCAGGACACAGCTTCTCCACCAACTCCAGGGCCCCCCAGAACGACTTGTTCTGCCCCAGGAAGGTCTTCTTAGCTGGTTACAACAAAACATTATTAGACCCACCGCAGCGAGTGATACAATTATAAAATACAACATCGAACAATCGCTGTGCTGAACTCAGAGTCAGAGTCATACAGGCCCTTCGGCCCAACTTGCCCACGCCAACCAACATGTCCCATCTACACTAGTCCCACCTGCCCACACCGACCAACATGCCCCATCTACACTAGTCCCACCTACCCACACCGACCAACATGCCCCATCTACACTAGTCCCACCTGCCCACACCAACCAACATGTCCCATCTACACTAGTCCCACCTGCCCACACCGACCAACATGCCCCATCTACACTAGTCCCACCTGCCCACACCGACCAACATGCCCCATCTACACTAGTCCCACCTGCCCATGCCAACCAACATGCCCCATCTACACTAGTCCCACTCGCCCACACCGACCAACATGCCCCATCTACACTAGTCCCACCTGCCCATGCCAACCAACATGTCCCATCTACACTAGTCCCACCTGCCCACACCGACCAACATGCCCCATCTACACTAGTCCCACCTGCCCACACCGGCCAACATGTCCCATCTACACTAGTCCCACCTGCCCACACCGACCAACATGTCCCATCTACACTAGTCCCACCTGCCCACACCGACCAACATGCCCCATCTACACTAGTCCCACCTGCCCATGCCAACCAACATGTCCCATCTACACTAGTCCCACCTGCCCACACCTGCCAACATGCCCCATCTACACTAGTCCCACTAGTGGGGGGAGGGGAAGGAGGGTGGGAGGGGGAGTAGGGAGGATAAGGGGGTTTGAGGGGGATGGATCGGGGAGAGGGGGGAGGGAGGGGGAGTGGGGAAAGGGGGGGAGGGGGGAAAGGGGGAGAGGGGAGGAGAGAGGGGAGGGGAGGAGAGGGTGCTGCACCAATGCAGGAGAGGTTTGGGCCCAATGGGTCTAGTATCCCTCTAAACCTGTCCTATCCATGTACCAGTCGAAATTTAAAAAAAATGTTAAGCATGCAGGTACAGCAGGCCGTGAAGAAAGCTAATGGCATGTTGGCCTTCATAACGAGAAGATTTGAGTTCAGGAGCAAGGAGGTCCTACTGCAGTTGTACAGGGCCTGGTGAGACCACACATGGAGTATTGTGTGCAATAGACAATAGGTGCTGGAGGAGGCCATTTGGCCCTTCGAGCCAGCACCGCCATGCAATGTGATCATGGCTGATGTGCAGTTTTAGTCTCCTAACGAGGAAAGACATTCTTGGAAGGACATTGAGGGAGTGACATATGATGAAAGAATGTGTCGACTGGGCGTGTATTCACTGGACTTTAGAAGGATGAGAGGGGATCTTATAGAGACTTATAAAATTCTTCAGGGATTGGACAGGCTAGATGCAGGAAAAATGTTCCCAATGTTGGGGGAGTCCAGAACCAGGGGTCACAGTTTAAGAATAAAGGGGAAGCCATTTAGGACTGAGATGAGAAAAAACTTTTTCATTCAGAGTTGTGAATCTGTGGAATTCTCTGCAACAGAAGGTAGTGGAGGCCAAATCACTGGATGTTTTCAAGAGCTAGATAGAGCTCTTAGGGCTAACGGAATCAAGGGATACGGGGAAAAAGCAGGAACAGGGTACTGATTGTGGATGATCAGCCATCATCGTTTTGAATGGCGGTGCGTACAGGCTCGAAGGGCCGAATGGCCTCCTCCTGCACCTATTTTCTATGTTTCTATGTAATGATAGTAACAGATGCCAAGAGCAACCCTTATCTACCTGCACGTAATCCAAATCCATACATATCCATGTCCCTATCTAAAGGTCCTTTAAACACCACAATGGTATCTGCCTCCACCACCACCCCTGGCAGTGTGTTCCAGGCCCCCACCACCCTCTGTGTAAAAAAACTCGCCCCGCACGTCTCCTCGAAACTTTGCCCCTCGCACCTTAAATCTATGCCTTGTAGTATTTGATTTTTGCCTGCTGGGAAAAAGGTTCTGACTGTCTACCCTATCTGTGCCTCTCATAATTGTATACATGTCTATCAGGTCTTCCCTCAACCTCCAAAGTTGCAGAGAAAGCAATCCCAGTCAGTCCAGCCTCTCCCTGTAGCTGGAACCCTCTAATCCAGGCAGCGTTCTGGTAAACCTCCTCTCACCCTCTCCAAAGCCCCCACACCCTTCCTGTAATGGGGGCGACCGGAACTGCACGCAGTACTCCACTTGCAGTCCGACCAAAGTCCCATAGATAGAGTCAGAGAGTCATAGAGTGATACAGTGTGGAAACAGGCCCTTCAGCCCAACTTGCCCACACCGGCCAACATGTCCCAGCTACACTAGAGTCATAGAGTGATACAGTGTGGAAACAGGCCCTTCAGCCCAACTTGCCCACACCGGCCAACATGTCCCAGCTACACTAGTCATAGAGTGATACAGTGTGGAAACAGGCCCTTCAGCCCAACTTGCCCACACCAGCCAACATGTCCCAGCTACACTAGAGTCACAGAGTGATACAGTGTGGAAACAGGCCCTTCAGCCCAACTTGCCCACACCAGCCAACATGTCCCAGCTACACTAGAGTCACAGAGTGATACAGTGTGGAAACAGGCCCTTCGGCCCAACTTGCCCACACCGGCCAACAATGTCCCAGCTACCCCAGTCCCACTTGCCTGCGCTTGGTCCGTAACCCTCCAAACCTGTCCTATCCATGTACCTGTCCAACTGTTTCTTAAACAGTGGGATAGTCCCAGCCTCAACTACCTCCTCTGGCAGCTTGTTCAATACACCCACCACCCTCTGTGTGAAAACGTTACCCCTCGGATTCCTATTAAATCTTTTCCCCTTCACCTTGAACCTATGTCCTCTGGTCCTCGATTCCCCTACTCTGAGCAAAAGACTCTGTGCATCTACCCGATCTATTCCTCTCATGATTTTGTACACAACATGACGTCCTGGCTCTTATACTCAATGCCACGACCGATGAAAGCAAACGTACCACATGCCACAATACAATGATAAATGCCATACCATAGTATAACAATGCCACCCATCCACCCAAAACAATGCCACCCATCACTCCCCGCCCATCACCGAAACACCCACACATCTGACACCCACCGACCCGCACATTGTCACCACCCACCCCACCTACCATCCATCCCACACCCACCCCAAACAGCACCCACCCACCAAACCAGCACCCACCCAACGACCACCCCAACCAGCTCCCACCCACCCATCCCAAACAGCACCCACCACCCATCCCAACCAGCACCCACCCACCCTACAAACCAGCACCCATCTACCAAACCCGCACCCATCCACCAAACCCGCACCCATCCACCAAACCAGCACCCATCCACCAAACCAGCACCCACCCACCAATCCCGCACCCACCACCCAAACCACCACCCACCCTCCACACCAGCACCCACCCACACCAGCACCCACCCACACCAGCACCCACCCAAACCACCACCCACCCTCCACACCACCACCCACCATCCCAAACGAAGACCACCCATCCACCATCCCAAACAACACTCATTCAACCACCCGCACGCCCACCCAAACCAGCGCCCACCCAAACCAGCGCCCACCCAAACCAGCGCCCACCCACCCAATCTCTACCCACCCAACCAACCAGCATGCACACAATCACCACCCACCCACCACCACCCAAACAGCACCCACCCACACCCACCCAAACAGCACCCACCCACATACCACCAATTCCACCATCACCCACCCACCACCACCCAAACAGCACCCACATCCCACCCAAACCAGCACCCACCCACCCACACCCACCCAACCAACCAGCACGCACACAATCACCACCCACCCACCACCACCCAAACAGCACCCACCAACACCCACCCAAACAGCACCTACCCACCCAATCTCCACCCACCCAACCAACCAGCACCCAACAGGCACACAATCACCACCCACCCACCATCCCAAACAGCACCCACCCACACACCACCAATCCCATCACCCACCCAATCTCCACCCTTTACCACCCTTCACCCACCCACCTATCCCAAACAGCACCCAAAAAACAGCACCCACCCACACACCACCAATCCCATCACCCACCCAACCACCATCCACCCATCCCAAACAGCACCCACCCACCCTTCACCCACTCACCCACCCTTCCACCCCCACACCCAGCTCGGGGTGAGGTGGGGGGCTGCTCGCTCACCTTTGAGTCCGTGCTTGAGGCAGTGCTCCATCACCACGAAGAACTGCTGGAGCGGGGCGTAGTCGGAGTCGAGGGAGCGGCCTAGGTTGAGGGCCGACTCGATCAGGCCCTTGATGCTCAGCTTGGCCATGTTCATCAGGTTGAGCCGCTCGATCGCGATGGGATCCTTGGGATCTACAGGAGGTGGAACAGGAACGAGAAGGTTTACACCCGCAGCACGGGACACACAGAGAGGGGAGGGGAGGGGAGGGGGGCAGCCTAGTCCATCGGCCCAGGAACACGCCACGTACGGACTGTGGGAACAACTGCCCCGCTCTCCCATTTGTCTTTCAACACGGGGGGGCACATCACTGTGTGGGAGTCAAACCACACAGCTCCACCCTTGCTCCCCCTCCCCCTAGTCCCAACAGAGACAGAGTCCTCCTAGTCCTCACCTTCCACCCCATCAGCCATCGCACACAACACATAATCCTCAGACATTTCCACCACCTCCATCGGGATCCCACCACTGGCCACATCTTCCCATCTCCACCCCTTTCCACCTTCCGCAGAGACCGTTCCCTCCGCAACTCCCTGGTTAACTCGTCCCTTCCCACCCAAACCACCCCCTCCCCAGGTACCTTCACCTGCAACCGCAGGAGATGCAACACCTGTCCCTACACCTCCCCCCTCGACTCTGTCCAGGGACCCCAACAGTCCTTTCAGGTTGGGCAGAGGTTCACTTGCACCTCCTCCAACCTCATCTACTGTATCCGTTGTTCAAGATGTGGACTCTTACACATCGGCGAGACCAAACACAGACTGGGCGATCGTATCACAGAACACCTTCGCTCAGCCCGCCTGAACCAACCTGATCTCCCGGTTGCTGGACACTTTAATTCCCCTTCCCATTCCCACACTGACCTTTCTGTCCTTGGTCTCCTCCATTGTCAGAGTGAGGCCAAACGCAAATTGGAGGAACAGCATCTCATATTTTGCTTGGGCAGCTGACAGCCCAGTGGTATGAATATTGATTTCTCTCACTTCAGGTAGCCCCAGCATTCCCTCTCTCACTGTCCCTCCCCCACCCAAGTCGCACCAGCTTCTCGTTCTCACCCAACAAACAGCTCACAACGGCCCGTTTCCTTTATCATCGTGACTTTTTTCCATAACTTTCATTCATTGTTCTTTATCTCTCCACATCACCGTCTATATGTCTTGTTTCCCTTATCCCTAACCAGTCTGAAGAAGGGTCTCGACCCAAAACGTCACCCATTCCTCCTCTCCAGAGATGCTGCCTGACCCGCTGAGTTACTCCAGCATTTTGTGTCCATGTTCTCGAGATGCTGCCTGACCCGCTGAGTTACTCCAGCATTTTGTGTCCATGTTCTCCAGAGATGCTGCCTGACCTACTGAGTTACTCCAGCACTCTGTGTCCATGTTCTCCAGAGATGCTGCCTGACCCGCTGAGTTACTCCAACACTCTGTGTCCATGTTCTCCAGAGATGCTGCCTGACCCGCTGAGTTACTCCAGCATTTTGTCTACTGAGGAATTTCTTTAGTCAGAGGGTGGTGAATCTGTGGAATTCTTTGCCACAGACGCAGTGGAGGCCAAGTCAATGGATATTTTTAAGGCAGAGATTGATTATATATCTAATGATAATAGTAATTATCTTCCAGTCACCACTCTTACTAATAATTCTTGATTAGTACGGGTGTCAGGGGTTATGAGAAGGCAGGAGAATGGGTTTGGGAGGGAGAGATAGATCAGCCGTGATTGAGTAGACTTGATGGGCCGAATGGCTTAATTCTGCTCCTATCACTTATGACCTCCCATCTACCTCAGTGGAGATCCTCTGACTATCTTTCATCGGACTTTATCTTGCACTAAACGTTATTCTCTTTATCCTGTTTCTGTACACTATGGACGGCTCGATTGTAATCATGTATCGTCTTTCCGCTGACCGGTTAGCACGCAACAGAACGGCTTTTCACTGTACCTCGGTACACGTGGCGATAGGCACAACTAACTGAACAACCTGTTGGCGGTCAGATACTGGCACACATCGAGAGGTCAGGGGAAGAGTGGGGGCAGAATACTTCACGGCTTTCTGGGTCGAGATACTGTGGAATGTGTGGATGGCTGAACTACTGTGGAGGATCAATGGTCTCTTTATTATAGACAATGGGTGCAGGAGGAGGCCATTTGGCCCTTCGAGCCAGCCATTCACTGTGATCATGGCTGATCGTCCACAATCAGTAACCCGTGCCTGCCTTCTCCCCATATCCCTTGACTCCTCTAGCCCCTAGAGCTCTATCTAACTCTCTCTTGAAAACATCCAGAGAATTGGCCTCCACTGCCTTCTGAGGCAGAGAATTCCACAGATTCACAACTCTCTGGGTGAAAACGTTTTTCCTCATCTCCGTTCTAAATGGCCTACCCCTTATTCTTAAACTGTGGCCCCTGGTTCTGGACTTCCCCCCCCAACATCGGGAACATGTTTCCTGCCTCTAGCGTGTCCAATCCCTTAATAATCTTATATGTTTCAATAAGATCCCCTCTCATCCTTCTAAATTCCAGTGTATACAAGCCCAATCGCTCCAGTCTTTCAACATTCGACAGTCCCGCCATTCCAGGAATTAACCTTATAAACCTACGCTGCACACCCTCCATAGCAAGAATGTCCTTCCTCAAATATGGAGACCAAACCTGCACACAGTACTCCAGGTGCGGTCTCACTAGGGCCCTGTACAACTGCAGAAGGACCTCTTTGCTCCTATACTCAACTCCTCTTGTTATGAAGGCCAACATACCATTAGCTTTCTTCACTGCCTGCTGTACCTGCATGCTTCCTTTCAGTGACTGATGCACTAGGACACCCAGGTCTCGTTGTACTTCCCCTTTTCCTAACTTGACACCATTCAGATAATAATCTGCCTTCCTGTTCTTACCACCAAAGTGGATAACCTCACACTTATCCACATTAAATGTAATCTGCCATGTATCTGCCCACTCACGCAACCTGTCCAAGTCACCCTGCAACCTCATAGCATCTTCCTCACAGTTCACACTACCACCCAGCTTTGTGTCATCTACAAATTTGCTAATGGTACTTTTAATCCCTTCATGCAACTCATTAATGTATATTGTAAATAGCTGCGGTTCCAGCCTTGCGGCACCCCACTAGTCACTGCCTGCCATTCTGAAAGGGACCCATTAATCCGTACTCTTTGTTTCCTGTCTGCCAACCAATTTTCTATCCATGTCAGCACCCTACCCCTAATACCATGTGCTCTAATTTTGCCCACTAATCTCCTATGGGGGACCTTGTAAATGGTTTTCAGAAAATCAAGGTACACCACATCCACCGGCTCTCCCCTGTCCATTTTCCTAGTTACATCCTCAAAGAATTCCAGAAGATTAGTCAAGCATGGTTTCCCCTTCGTAAATCCATGCTGACTCGGAACGATCCTGTTACTGCTGTCCAAATGTGTCACTCTGTCCAGTGTCTGCTGCCGTCTGCCTCAATCCTTCTCTCCACGACTCCCCTCTCCGGGCGGGTTCCCAGGTTCCACGGCAGGTGAGCCAGGCCTCTCGTTGGGATACGGCCGTGGATCACCGGTACAGGTGGAGGACACGGGCAACATCGCCAGGCCAGGCCAGGCCAGGCCGAAGCCTGCAACTCCCACCCACCTCCTTCGCCAGGGCAACGGGCCCTCACGACCAAGTTAAGACGACATTTTCAACAACTTTAGACCCGAACGGCACACGATGACATCAGAAACATAGCGACTCTTTGGTTCTAGTTTAGAGATACAGCACGGAAACAGGCCCTTCGGCCCACCGAACCCGCACCGACCATCGATCACCCCTCGCACCAGCACGACATAGTAAACAGGAGGAACAATATCTAATTTTACCAAAGCCAATTAACCTACAAACCTGTATGTCTGTGTGGGAGGAAACCGAAGAACGTACAAACTCCGTACTGACAGCACCCATAGTCGGTCCTTGGCACTGAGGCCGTGAGGCCATCGTTGCACTGCCCTCGTGTGCTGCCTCAGTGTAGTCTAATATTCTCACACTCCAGTGTGGAACAGAGAGGGGCAGTGGTCTTACAATGAAACCAGGATGAAGTTTAGATGGAAGGCTCATCAGCTCCATCTAAGATTGGATAGACTGGGCTTGTATTCACTGGAGTTTAGAAGGATGAGAGGGGATCTTATAGAGACGTATAAAATTATAAAAGGACTGGACAAGCTAGATGCAGGAAACATGTTCCCACTGTTGGGGGAGTCCAGAACCAGGGACCACAGTCTAAGAATAAAGGGGAGACCATTTAAAACTGAGGTGAGAAGGACCTTTTTCACCCAGAGAGTTGTGAATTTGTGGAATTCTCTGCCACGGAGGGCAGTGGAGGCCAATTCACTGGATGGATTTAAAAGAGAGTTAGATAGAGCTCTAGGGGCTAGCGGAATCAAGGGATATGGGGAGAAGGCAGCCACGGGTTACTGATTGTGGATGATCAGCAATGATCACAATGAATGGCGGTGCTGGCTCGAAGGACCAAATGGCCTCCTCCTGCACCTATTGTCTATGTTTCTATCTATCCTTCACGCCCCTGCAGGAGATGGTCCATCTGCTAGTCTACTGGTGGATAAATATATCTTAACATCTGTGCAAAGCTGTCACAAACTGATCTTACTCGTGAGCAGTGCAGCGGGTAGAGCCGCTGCCTTAATGCGCCAGAGACCCAGGTTCAATCCGACCACAGGTGCTGTCAGTGCGTGGAGTTTGTACGTTCTCCCTGCGACCGCGTGGGTTTCCTCCGGGTGCTCCGGTTTCCTCCCACATCCCAAAGACGTGCGGGTTTGTAGGTTGATCGGCCCTCTGTAAATTCCCCTTGTGTGCAGGGAGTGGATGAGAAAGTGGGATAACATAGAACCAGTGTGAACGGGTGATGGATGGTCGGCATGGACTCGGTGGGCCGAAGGGCCCCTTCCAACGCTGTATCAAGCAATTAACAGTTGAGGACTTCTGGGTCAAACAAAGGCCTATTTCAATGCTATATCCCGAAACTTAGGTTTGCGATGTGATTTTTAGTCCAGACTCAAACACCAAACTTCACGAGCCCAGCCCAAATATGAAATTTGCAGGTGCTATCGTAACGTTTAAGAGATATCTTGGCAGGTATATGGATACGAAACGTTTAGAGGGATACTAGATCAAGTGGACCCGTTGGGCCCAAACCTCTCCTGCATTGGTGCAGCATCCTCTCCTCCCCCCTCCCCCTCCCCCTCCTCCCCTCCCCACTTCCCCCTCTCCATCCACCCTCCTTCCCCCTCCCTCCCTCCCTCCCTCCCTCCCTCCCTCCCTCCCTCCCTCCCTCCCTCCCTCCCCCCCCCCCCCCCACCTCCCTCTCCCTCCATCCCCCCACCTCCCTCTCCCTCCCTCCTCCCTCCCTAGGAGATAGATTTAAACTTTAAAATGTGAATAACTTTAGAAATATAACACCGATTTCAATGAAACTACTTGCTTTACCATTAAAGAGATGTCGGTGAGTAAGGTGGGCCTAAAATTGTCAAGCTATCGTGTACCGTTTTGGCTGTAGTTCGATCACAAATAAACAAACAAACGAGAGTTCTAGTATATAGATGGGCCCAGCGCAGGCAGGTGGGACGAGTGTAGATGGAACATGTTGGTCGAGTTGGACTGAAGGGCCTGTTTGTATTTCTTGTACGACCGCAAGAAATTGCAGAGAGTTGTGGGCGCAGCCCAGACCATCACACAAACTCACCTCCCTTCCATTGACTCCATCTACACCTCACACTGCCTCGGCAAGGCCAGCAGCATAATCAAGGACCAGTCTCACCCCGGTCACTCCCTCTTCTCCCCTCTCCCATTGGGCAAGAGGTACAGAAGTGTGGAAACGCACACCTCCAGATTCAGGGACAGTTTCTTCCCAGCTGTTATCAGGCAACTGAACCGTCCTATCACCAACTAGAGAGCGGTCCTGACCTCCCATCTACCTCATTGGAGACCCTCGGACTATACTTAATCAGACTCTATCATGCACTAAACATTAATCCCTTTATCCTGTACACTGTGGACGGCTCGATTGTAATCATGAATAGTCATTCCATTGACTGGATTGAACGCAACAAAAAAGCTTTTCACTGTACCTCGGTACAAGTAACAATAAACTAAATTTTAAAAAACTCTTCTAATGTACCTAAGTAATCATAGAGTGCTGGAAACACTAAGCAGGTTAGGCAGCATCAGTAAATCGAAGACGTCCTTTATTCCGGTGGAAATATCATAGAAACATAGAAAATGGGTGCAGGAGGAGGCCATTCGGCCCTTCAAGCCAGCACCGCCGTTCATTGTGATCATAGCTGATCGTCCACAATCAGTAACCCGTGCCTGCCTTCTCCCCATATCCCTTGATTCCACTAGCCCCTAGAGCTCTATCCAACTCTCTTTTAAATTCATCCAGTGATTTGGCCTCCACTGCCTTCTGTGGCAGAGAATTCCACAAATTCACAACTCTCTGGGTGAAAAAGTTTTTTCTCACCTCAGTTTTAAATGGCCTCCCCTTTATTCTTAGACTGTGGCCCCTGGTTCCGGACTCCCCCAACATTGGGAACATTTTTCCTGCATCTAGTTTGTCCAGTCCATTTATAACTTTATACGTTTCTATAAGATCCCCTCTCGTCCTTCTAAACTCCAGTGAATACAAGCCCAGTCTTTGCAATGTTTCCTCGTATGACAGTCCCGCCATCCCGGGGATTAACCTCATGAACCTACGCTGCACTGCCTCAATAGAATTGGTACATGATGTTGCCATCCTTGGACAAAGGTTCTGACTGTCTACCCTATCCATGCTCCTCATAATCTTATGTACTTCTATCAAATCTCCCCTCAACCTCCGTCATTCCAGGGAACTTCTTGAACTTCTACCGGTGTGCAGTAGAGAGCACATTGGCTGGTTGCATCACAGCCTGGTTCAGCAACTTGAACGTCCAGGATTTAAAAGAGAGTTAGATAGAGCTCTAGGGGCTAGTGGAATCAAGGGATATGGGGAGAAGGCAGGCACGGGTTACTGATTGTGGATGATCAGCCATGATCACAATGAATGGTGGTGCTGGCTGGAAGGGCCAAATGGCCTCCTCCTGCACCTGTTTTCTGCGGATGCTGCCTGGGCTGCCGGGGTTTATGTTTGTTCTGAGATGCATTGCAGTTACGCACCTTGCAGCATTTCCATCTGATCCACCCACACTGTTAAATCCTCCCAAGAGCCTTTCAAAGGGCAGCACAAAATAAAAAGAAAAAAAAGAAATAAAGTCATGCAAATTTTTTTTAAAACAGCCAGAGAGGAACATAAATGAGTGTTAATGCTGCCAAACTACAAATCAAGCGTAATTGATTGAAAGATACAGCCTGGAGCCAGGCCCTTTGGTCCACCGAGTCCATGCTGGCCGTCAATCACCCGTTCACACCAGCTCCGTCATTCTCCACTTTCTCATCCGCTCCCTGCACACGATTGATCATTTACAGAGGGCCGATTAACCCGACAAACCCGCACGTCTTAGGGATGTGGGAGGAAACCGGAGCGCCCGGAGAATACCCACACGGTCACAGGGAGAACGTACAAACTCCACGCAAGACAGCACCCAAGGTTAGGATCGAACCAATGTCTCTGGCGCTGTGAGGTAACGGCCCTACCTGAAGTGCCCCCATGACTTTAAATTGACTGTGAGGTTATCCACTTTGGTGGCAAGAACAGGAAAGCAGACTATTATCTGAATGGTGGCCGATTAGGAGAAGGGGAGATGCAACGAGACCTGGGTGTCATGGTGCACCAATCATTGAAAGTAGGCATGCAGGTGTAGCAGGCAGTGAAGAAAGCGAATGGTATGTTGGTATTCATAGCGAGGGGATTTGAGTATAGGAGCAGGGAGGTTCTGCTGCAGTTGTGCAGGGCATTGGTGAGACCACACCTGGAGTATTGAGTACAGTTTTGGTCTCCTAATCTGAGGAAAGACATTCTTGCAATAGAAGGAGTACAGAGAAGGTTCACCAGATTGATTCCTGGGATGGCAGGACTTTCATATGAAGAAAGACTGGATAGACTCGGCTTGTACTCGCTGGAATTTAGAAGATTGAGGGGGGATCTTATAGAAACTTATAAAATTCTTAAGAGGTTGGACAGGCTAGATGCAGGAAGATTGTTCCCGATGTTGGGGAAGTCCAGAACAAGGGGTCACAGTTTAAGGATAATGGGGAAGTCTTTTAGGGCCGAGATGAGATTTTTTTTTTTCACACAGAGTGGTGAATCTGTGGAATTCTCTGCCACAGAAGGTAGTTGAGGCCAGTTCATTGGCTATATTTAAGAGGGAGTTAGATGTGGCCCTTGTGGCTAAAGGGATCAGGGGGTATGGAGAGAAGGCAGGTACAGGATACTGAGTTGGATGATCAGCCATCATCATTTTGAATGGCGGTGCAGGCTTGAAGGGCCGAATGGTCTACTCCTGCACCTATTTTCTATGTTTCTATAAATATTTCCCCAGATTTGTGGCTGACGTTTTGAGGGAGTGGAGGGATATTGATCACGTGCAGGCAGGTAAGAGATGGTCCAGGCATTATGTTTGACATGAGCTTTGTGGGCCGAAGGGCCTGTTACTGTGCTGTACTGTTCAATGTTCGAGACCTTCTAGACCAATGGCCTTCTGTGATCAGGCTCCTGTGATATTGTAGCGTTGGGTTTAACAGTAATGGCTGACGTCAGTTGTCCTGGGTTCCATTTTCAACATTTACCATTCACCCGATCCATGTTTAGGAAGAGCCAACACCAACCAGAATAGCCCCCAAGACCAAAATTACCTCACATGCACACAATCACATCGTAGGTTCCAAAGTAGGAAAGGGCTGTTAATTGATTAAAAGACACAACGCGGAAACAGGCCCTTCAGCCCACCAAGTCCATGCTGACCATCGATCACCCATTCACACCAGTTCTATGTTTAGTTTAGAAATACAGCGCGGAAACAGGCCCTTCGGCCCACCGGGTCTGCGCCGCCCAGCGATCCCCGCACATTAACACTATCCTACACCCACTAGGGACAATTTTTACATTTACCAAGCCAATTAACCTACAAACCTGCACGTCTTTGGAGTGTGGGAGGAAACCGAAGATACCGGAGAAAACCCACGTAGGTCACGGGGAGAACGTACAAACTCCGTACAGACAACACCCGTAGTCGGGATGGAACCCGGGTCTCCGGCGCTGTGAGGCAGTGACTCTACCGCTGCGCCACCGTGCCGCCCTATACTATCCCACTTTCTCGTCCACTCCCTGCACACTGGGGGCAATTTACTGAGGACAAGTAACCTACAAACCTGCACGTCATTGGGATGTGGAGAAAACCCACACAGTCACAGGCAGAACATGCAAACTCCACACAGATAGCACCCGAAGTTGAGAAAGCTGAGGGGGGCTTTACAGGACAAAGCTTGGTGGATACAGAGGAGGGTTTTTTTGACAGGCAGGTTTTTTTGTTGAGCAAAGGCCAGAGATGAAGAGAAAGGTTGGGTTATAACACAGTCGTCAGCAGAGTGGCGCAGCGATAGAGTTGCTGCCTCACAGCGCCGGAGACCCGGGTTCCATCCTGACTACGGGCGCTGTCTGTACGGAATTTGTACATTCTCCCCGTGAGCTGCGTGGGTTTTCTCCGGGTGCTCCGGTTTCCTCCCACATCCCAAAGACGTGCAGGTTTGTAGGTTAATTGGCCCTCTGTAAAATTGCTCCCTAGTGGGTGTCGGGAGTGGATGAGACGGTGGGATAACATAGTAGTGCGAACGGCGTGGACTCGGTGGGCCGAAGGGCCTGTTCCCATGCTGTATCTCTGAACTACATCAAGACATGACTGCCACTGCTTGCAGTTGTGTCCCTTCATTCTAGGCTCTCCCACTGTGGAAACACCCCCACATCTACCCTCACCCTCTCCCCCCCCCTCCCCCCAACAACCGATGGGACCCTCCCTGAAGGTGGCAACACAAGGAGATACAGTGATGCTTGCCTTCATCAGTTGGGGCATGGAGTACAATAGACAATATGTGCAGGAGGAGGCCATTCGGCCCTTCGAGCCAGCACCGCCATTCAATGTGATCATGGCTGATCGTTCTTAATCAGTACCCCGTTCCTGCCTTCTCCCCATACCCCCTGACTCCCGCTATCCTTAAGAGCTCTATCTAGCTCTCTCTTGAAAGCATCCAGAGAATTGGCCTCCACTGCCTTCTGAGGCAGAGAATTCCACAGATTTACAACTCTCGGAGTGAAAATGTTTTTCGTCATCTCCATTCTAAATGGCCTACCCCTTATTCTAAAACTGTGGCCCCTGGTTCGGGACACCACCCCCCCCCAAACATCGGGAACATGTTTCCTGCCTCCGTGTTGTGTCCAATCCCTCAACAAGAGTCAGGTAAAGACACACAGTGCCGAATTAACTCAGCTGGTCAGACAGCATCGCTTGGAAGTCATGGATAGATGATGTCCCATCTCAGGACCCTTCTTCAGTGATTGAGGTGGAAGGGGAGAAAGCCCGAAGAGAACTGATGGGGAGCAAGAGTCAGGAGGTCGGTCATGTTGTAGCTGTATAAAACGCTGGTCAGGCCACATTTGAAGTACTGCGTGCAGTTCTGGTCGTCCCCATTACAGCAAGGGTGTGGGGGCTTTGCAGAGGGTGCAGAGGAGGTTGGCCAGAACGCTGCCTGGATTAGAGCGTGTTAGCTACGGGGAGAGGTTGGACAGACGGGGATTGTTTTCTCTGCAAGGCTAGAGGTTGAGGGGAGACCTGATAGAAGCGTGTAAAACTATGAGAGGCATAGATGGGGTAGACAGTCAGAACATTTGCCCCAGGGTAGAAATGCCAAAGACTAGAGGGCAGAGCTGTAAGGTGAGAGGGGCAAAGTTTAAAGGGGATGTGCGGGGCATGTTTTTCTTCTTACACAGAGGGTGGTGGGGGTCTGGCTGGGGTGGTGGTGAAGGCACATGCTGTAGTGGGGTTTACGAGGCTTTTAGGTAGGCACATGGATATGCAGGGATTGGAGGGATATGGATCATGTGCATGCAGTGAAGATTAACTTGCCCTCATGTTTGGCAGCAACTTTGCTGGTCAAAGTGCCTGTCCTATCCAGTGCTGTACTGTTCTATATAATGGTAGGAAAAAAACTGCAGGTGCTGGTTAAAATCGAAGGTAGACACACAATGCTGGAGAGAGGGGGGAGTAGTGAGAGAGGTCTCGGCCCGAAACGTCACCCATTCCTTCTCTCCAGAGATGCTGCCTGACCCGCTGAGTTACTCCAACACTCTGTGTCCATGTTCTCCAGAGATGCTGCCTGACCCGCTGAGTTACTCCAGCACTCTGTGTCCATGTTCTCCAGAGATGCTGCCTGACCCACTGAGTTACTCCAGCACTCTGTGTCCATGTTCTCCAGAGATGCTGCCTGACCCGCTGAGTTACTCCAGCACTCTGTGTCCATGTTCTCCAGAGATGCTGCCTGATCCGCTGAGTTACTCCAGCACTCTGTGTCCATGTTCTCCAGAGATGCTGCCTGAGCCGCTGAGTTACTCCAGCATTGTGTCTACCTCCTGTACTATATAATGTTGTAATGAGATCACTCTTCAGTCACAGTCACACAGCGTGGAAACAGGCCCTTCGACCCAACCTGCCCACATCGAAAAACTTGTTCCATCTACACTAGTCCCATCTGCCTGTGTTTGGCCCATATCCATCTAAATCTATCCTATCCATGTACCTGTCCAAATGTTTCTTAGACAGTACAATGGTAGTTTAGTTTAGAGATACAGCACGGAAACAGGCCCTTCGGCCCACCGAGTCCGCGCCGACCAGCGATCCCCGCACATTAACACTATCCTACACACACAGGGGACAACTTTTACATTTACCAAGCCAATTAACCCACAAACCTGCACGTCTTTAGAGTGTGGGAGGAAACCGAAGGTCTCGGAGAAAACCCACGCAGGTCACGGGGAGAACGTACAAACAACATACAGACAGCGCCCGTAGTCGGGATGGAACCCGGGTCTCCGGCGCTGCATTCGCTGTAAGGCAGCAACTCTACCGCTGCACCACCTGCCTCCTCTGGCAGCTCATTCCATAAATCCACCACCTTATGTGTGAAAATGTTACCCCTCAGGTTCCTATTAAATCTTTGCCCCCCCCCTCACCTTAAACCTATGTCCTCTGGTTCCCATCTCTGTGCATTGACCTGATCTATTCCCCTCATGATCTTAGACACCTCTATAAGATCACCCCCTCATCCTGTGCTCCAAGGAATAAAGTCCCACCCCACTCCCTAGAGCTCAAACCCTTGAGTCCCGGCACCATCCTCGTAAATTTCTCTGCACCCTTTCCTGCTTGACAACATCTTTCCTATAACATGGTGCCCAGAACTGAACACAATACTCTAAATGCAGCCTCACCAACAGCTTGTATAACTGCAACATGACCTCCCAACTTCGATACCCAACACTCTGTATGTAAATCGGTATGCTAATGTGCCAAAAGACTTTTTGACCACCCTATCTACCTGTTGTGCCTCTTTCAAGGAACCATGCACCTGCACTCAGTCTGAAGAAGGGTCTCGACCCGAAACGTCACCCATTCCTTCTCTCCCGAGTTGCTGCCTGTCCCGCTGAGTTACTCTAGCATTTTGTGTCTACCTTCGATTTAAACCAGCATCTGCAGTTCTTTCCTACACACCTACACTCCGAGATCCCCCTGCTCTACAACACTCCCCAGAGCACGACCCTTCACTGCGTAGGTTTGGCCCATGTTAGACTTTCCAAAATGCAACACCTCACATTTGTCCATCAACCATTCCTCAGCCCACGGGGCCAATAGATCAAGATCCTGCTGTACGTTTTGACAACCATCTACAATACCACCCACTTTAGTATCACCTGCAAACTTGCCGAGCATACCAGGTACATTCTCATCCAAATCATTGATATCGATGACAAACACCGTGGAGACGTGCAGGTTTGTAGGTTAATTGGCTTCTGCAAATTGTCCCTAGTGGGTCTAGGATAGTGCTAGTGTACGGGGTGATCACAGTGAGGAGGGACTGGAGGAGACTCACTGTGATGGATGTTTCTTTTTTTTTGTTTTGTGTTGGTTTGTGATTGTGTGTGTTATTGCTTATTTTTATTGCTCTTATTGTTGGACTGTGGGTGACAGGATCTGGTCCAAGAGACTTGTTTTGTTGGATGACAATAAAGGCCATTCTGATTCTGAATCAGCACAAACCAAAGTCCAACAAGTCCATCGGCGCTAGACAAATGCAGCTAATATCAAAAATCCGCACCACTCTGGCCACACTCTGGGTCAAAGACTGTACATTCATTCACGCTGTCTCTTCCTCTCATGAATTGACACGCCTCGTCCTCCTGCGCTCCAGGGAATAGTGTCCCAGCCTGCTCCACCTCTCCCTGTAGCTCAGGCCCTCAAGTCCTGGCGACACCTGTTCCTAGCTGTACACCATCCTCCCTGTGGCAGGGTGCCCAAAACTGAACGCAAACATATGATTGTGCACCTGCTACAGGGCGGGACTGTCATACGAGGAAAGATTGGAAAGACTGGGCTTGTATTCACTGGAGTTTAGAAGGATGAGGGGGGATCTTATAGAGACGTATAACATCATAAAAGGACTGGACAAGCTCGATGCAGGAAAAATGTTCCCAATGTTGGGGGAGTCCAGAACCAGGGGCCACACAGTCTAAGAATAAAGGGGAGGCCATTTAAAACTGAGGCGAGAAGAAACATTTTCACTCAGAGAGTTGTGAATTTGTGGGATTCTCTGCCACAGAGGGCAGTGGAGGCCAATTCACTGGATGAATTTAAAAGAGAGTTAGATAGAGCTCTAGGGGCTAGTGGAATCAAGGGATATGGGGAGAAGGCAGGCACGGGTTACTGATTGTGGATGATCAGCCATGATCACAATGAATGGCGGTGCGTACAGGCTCGAAGTGCCGAATGGCCTCCTCCTGCACCACCATTTTCCATGTTTCTAATCCTCCAAGTGTGTGGCCTGTCCGAGTGCGGTAATCCAAATGACGGCACTGTACAGATAAGGTTTCCAGAATAATCTTTATGCATCCCCATCCCTTCCCTCTCTTGTGCTTTGTCAAGGGACATTTGAATAAGATTCAGGCAACACATACAGCAACAGGGGGGGGGAAAGCAACCCCCGAGGCAATAAGGGCTTGGTCGTCTGACTGGAGTGCACCGAGCATTTTGAGCAGGGAGGGGGAAGGACTTGCTCAGTAAACCCAGGGGAAGGTGGCGACACACACACACACACACACACACACACACACACACCCCCAATGAGACGATTGACGCTGTCTGACTAACAGAGTCACCGCGTCCCTCTCGCCTCTGCCCCTCCCCGTTGGAAATAAAAAATAAAATAACCTCTTGCATCGTCGCCTACGCTTTTGCAAATCCTCAAGGCATTTGCAAACCCGACTGTTGCAAATTAATAGGCACCCATTCTCTGCAACACTGCTTGTATTCTATTGAAATGCTAAATGCATTCGTTTGTTTGGTTGGGTTTTTCTTTTTTTGGGGGGTTGGTGGGTCAAAAATCCCAATTACAACAGTTGTCAATTCTTGGGCAGGGTGCAAGCAGGAATGTTTGTTTGTTTGCAACCTCGGAATAGTCTGACACTGACCACATTTAACCTTCTCTCCTGAGATGCTGCCTGACCTGCTGAGTTACTCCAGCATTTCGTGAATAAATTTGTACCAGCATCTGCAGTTATTTTCTTACACTATTTAACCTGTGCAAAACGCTTGGACGTGTTCCCCCCCCATGCAAGTTAGGTTAGGATGTTTTATTTTTAATTAATCGTCTGCTGTGTGTCACGAGCAAGACACCAAGGCAGATTCCTTGTGTGTATTTACTGCACGCATATTTGGCTAATAAAATGTATTCAGTTCAATATGATGCT